>NC_143050.1:18767500-19020000 GCF_057628025.1 Oncorhynchus mykiss
CCCAAGAACACAAAGGCAACCTGCCTAAATGACTACAGACCTGTAGCACTCATGTCCGTAGCACTCACGTCCGTAGCCATGAAGTGCTTTGAAAGGTTGGTAATGGCTCACATCATCACCATTATCCCAGAAACCCTAGACCCACTCCAATTTGCATACCACCCAAACAGATCCACAGATGATGCAATCTCTTTTGCACTCCACACTGCCCTTTCCCACCTGGACAAAATGAACACTTATATGAGAATGCTATTCATTGACTACAGCTCAGTGTTCAACACCGTAGTACCCTCAAAGCTCATCACTAAGCTAAGGATCCTGGGACTAAACACCTTCCTCTCCAACTGGATCCTGGACTTCCTGACGGGCCACCCCCAGGTGGTGAGGGTAGGTAGCAGCACATCTGCCACGCTGATCCTCAACACTGGAGCTCCACAGGGATGCATGCTCAATCCCCTCCTGTACTCCCTGTTCATCCATGACTGCATGGCCATTCTCGACTCCAACACCATCATTAAGTTTGCAGACGACACAACAGTGGTAGGCCTGATCACAGACAATGACGAGACAGCCTATAGCGAGGAGGTCAGAGACCTGGCCGTGTGGTGCCAGGACAACAACCTCTCCCTCAACATAACCAAGACAAAGGAGATGATTGTGGACTACAGGAAAAGGAGGACCGAGCACGCCCCCTTTCTCATCGACGGGGCTGTAGTGGAGTAGATTGAGAGCTTCAAGTTCCTCGGTGTCCACATCAACAACAAAGTAGAATGGTCCAAACACACCAAGACAGTCGTGAAGAGGGCACGACAAAGCCTATTCCCCCTCAGGAAACTAAAAAGATTTGGCATGGGTCCTGAGATCCTCAAAAGGTTCTACAGCTGCAACATCGAGAGCATCCTGACTGGTTGCATCACAGCCTGGTACGGCAATTGCTCGGCCTCTGACCGCAAGGCACTGTTTATCATATATACATAGTCACTTTAACTATACATTCATGTACATACTACCTCAATTGGGCCGACCAACCAGTGCTCCCGCACATTGGCAAACCGGGCTGCATTGCGTCCCGCCACCCGCCAACCCCTCTTTTACGCTACTGCTACTCTCTGTTCATCATATATGCATAGTCACTTTAACCATATCTACATTTACATACTACCTCAATCAGCCTGACTAGACGGTGTCTGTATGTAGCTTCGCTACTTTTATAGCCTCGCTACTGTATATAGCCTGTCTTTTTACTATTGTTTTATTTCTTTACTTTCCTATTGTTTACCTAATACATTTTTGCACTATTGGTTAGAGCCTGTAAGTAAGCATTTCACTGTAAGCTTTTGTATTTGGCGCAAATGACAAATTAACTTTGATTTGATTTGATCTATCTTTCTTTATGTGCAATCAGTTACAATGCTTATCTTTCAGTACCACAAGAATGACGCAAGTGAAGTTTAGTCTAGTGCTGTAGGTTGGTTACCTCTGAATGCAGCAGGTAATCATTTCTAAAGTCATTATTTCATCTATTGAGTTTATGTCGAAAGCATTCCACAGAGATGCTGGTCAATGTTGACTCCAATGATTCCCACAGTTGTGTGAATTTGGCTGGATGTTTTTTGGGCGGTGGACCATTGTTAATATACACGGGAAACTGTTGAGCGTGAAAAACAGCGTTACAGTTCTTAATCCTCCTTTAATCTGTCTCCTCCCCATCATCTACACTGATGGAAGTGGATTTAACAAGTGACATCAATAAGGGATCATAGCTTTCACCTGGAATCACCTGGTCAGTCGATGTCATGGAAAGAGCAGGTGTCCTTAATGTTTTGTACACTCAGTGTATACCAATTATGGTATAAATTTGACTAATGGTCTATGTTAAGATTTGTTAAATATTTTCAGCGTTACTTTGAATGCAGCTACTAATCTTTCTCAAATTCATTAGAGGCTTATTCATTGAGTCTATATACCAAATCTGTAGTCAATTTGACTTATGGTTCATGTGAAGAATATTTGCAAAGTATTTTTATCATTTGCAAATGTGCTAACGTGCATCTATGGGTACAGTGTGGACTTATTTGAATGAAGTAAAAAAAGATATCTCTCAAAGCCATTAAATGAGTCAAAATAATGACTCTAAATACAAAATATGAAGGGAATCTGACATAAGATTCATGAGGATGTCATGGATCCCTCTGGAACTTTCATTACACACACCTGGCCCCTATTCCCACTGATTGTATTTGTATATATGTGCCCTTATTGTTACAATGTCCGTTGGTGCGTGTGAGTACCTGCTTTGCGTGCACACCATGCATGCGGCGACGAAGGCCGAGACATCAGAACCATGGTGGACAACCAGAAGCGTTGACGCAGGAAAGCCAGGGTTCGATGAGTACCAGGATGACAGGTAAGCCTGGAGGTAATTCCAGGACCTGAGACCAGACCAAATCAGGAACAAACAACCGGTTAGTCGGGCCCCCCAGGGTTTGACTGAGAATGCTGTGCCTTACGGACCAGAGCCTCAATTCCCCAAACAACAGAAGCTGCCAAACAAGAGGCAGGGAGGATGGTCTCAGATTCAGAGGGAGTGACAGTGGAACTGTACAGACGGGATAGAGCGTCCGGCTTCTTGTTTTTTGACCCTGGGCGGTAGGAGATGGTGAAATTGAACTAGGTAAATAACAGAGCGAAACGAGCTTGCCTTGGGTTGAGCTGCTTGGCAGTGCTGAGGTATTCTAAATTCTTATGATCCGTTCATACCATAAATGGAAGTTCCGCCCCTTTCAGCCAATGTCTCCACTCCGCCAGAGCCATCTTAATAGCTAGGAGTTTCCGGTTCCCAACATAATAGTTTCTCTCCGCAGAGTTAAGACGATGGGACATGTTCCTGGACGAATCACTGGGAAAGAACTACCCCTAATCCCACGTCGGAAGCATTAACCTCAACCACAAACTGACGAGTCGGGTCAAGATAGATGAGGATGGGAGCAGTCGTAAATCGCTGCTTTAGATCCCCAAAAGCCTTGTCCGCTGCTGGAGACCATGTGAACAGTACCTTGGGAGAGGTGAGTGCAGAGAGGGGAGCCGCCACGTTGCTGTAGTCCCAAAGGAAGCGGCGATAGAAATGTGCAAATCCCAGGAACCATTGTAGCTGCACCCTGGACGTGGGCTGGGGCCAATCCACCACCGCTCTCACCTTCTCCGGATCCATCTGAACATTCCCCTCAGCAATAATGTATCCCAGAATGGAGATAGTGGAGCGATGGAACTCACACTTCTCAGCCTTTACAAACAACTGATTCTCCAGGAGGCACTGAAGGACCTGTCGAACATGGAGAATGTGTTCCTGGGCAGAACGAGACAAGGTAGACAAAAACAAAACGATTCAAGATGTCCCGGAGCACATCGCTGACCAGGGCCTGGAAGACAGCGGCACATTGTTGAGTCCAAACGGCATAACCAGGTACTCATAGTGTCCACTGGCATTGTTGAAAGCTGTCTTGCACTCATCTCCTTCGCTTATCCGCAAAAGGTGGTTAGCATTTCGAAGGTCCAGTTTGGAAAATATTGTAGCCACCCTGGAGAGGTTCAAAAGCTGAAGAGAGGAGTGGTACCAATTTTTAATCGTAATGTCATTGAGGCCCCGTTAATCAATACATGGACGCAGGGTCTTGTCCTTCTTCCCCACAAAGAAGAATCATGCGCTGGCAGGAGAGGCCGAAGGGCGAATGCTCCCAACAGCCAGTGAGTCCTCAATGTACTCCTCCATGGCCTTGGTGTCCGGACCAGACAGAGAATATAGCCGGTCTCGAGGCGGTGTGGTGCCCGGAAGGAGGTCAATAGCACAATCGTAAGGACGATGTGGAGGAAGGGAGGTAGCGCGAGCCTTGCTGAAAAACCTCCAGGAAAACCTCCGAGACCGTACTTAACCCTGTAGGCAGACATTTCGGAGAAGGCTGTGCCGCCTTTAGGCAGTATGAATGGAAGAACGAGCTCCAACCCAGGATGGAACCCGTAGTACAGTTAATATGTGTGTTGTGCTTCTGGAGCCAAGAAAAACCCAAAACAACAGGTATGTGAGGGGACTCAATGAGGAGCTGAATTGACTCACAGTGATTTCCAGATACCCGCATATTAATGAGAACTGTGCTGTGTGTGACTCTACCAATGGAGCGGCCGTCTAGTGCCCTGGCATCCATGGGAACAGAGAGGAGTTGAGTAGGGAAACTGAGTTCTGATACCAGGGTAGTGTCCATGAAACTCTCATCTGCCCCAGAGTCAGTAAGCACCCGGAGAGACTTAGACTGGTCTCCCCACAGCAAGCTCACATAAAAAGGAGTTTGGGTAATGGGACTTAGAGGGTTCCCAGTCAGACTCACCAGAGTACTTGTACCTACATACAGGAAAAGGGGGCCAGCTTTCCTTTTGTTCTCTCTAATCATCACTCCTCTGGGATTCTGGAGCTCCTTTTCATCAGCCACCCAGAAGCACATTGAGAAAGTGATTCAGATGCCGTGGGCTGCAGGTGAACCCATACTGCAGCTCGTCACTCACAACCATTCCTCAGGGACACAAATCCACAGACACAACGGCTCTGGTTTGATGAGACAATAATTCATCAAACAAACTGTTACCAACATATTAAAATAACAATGAATTACATATTTTCATTAACCTTACTTTGATAAGTCAATTCATACAATTTCATTTTTCCACCAGAAGATATAGTCCGGACCAAAATTTGTTTGTAAGTTCTTTTGGCCATGTTGCTACAGATGTGACCAAGACGCTAATTATTTTTGCATAGTTGCTATGCAAAAGGACTCATTGTCCGTTATAAACAAAATGGTTGCTATGCAGGCTGGATAACGTTCTTGTCACTTGCTAGTTTGCAAGCCAACTTCAGTTAACTGTAAATAAATAAATAAATAAGGTCCTTTTTGATCTGTCTCACACCAAAATGGTTGCTGTTTGTCATCAGTCTTTAACATGGTGCCACATGTGTCAGGGGCTACAGTCCATTACAGATTACAAAGGAAGACCCAGCAGTGATCTGTTTTTTAATTAATTAAAAAAAAACATTTTTTGCTTTGTGATTGTGGGGTATTGTGTGTAGATTGATGAGGGAAATAACAATATAATCACTAGTACTCCAGTACGGCTTGCCGTGCGGTAGCAGAGAGAACAATCTATGACTTGAGTGGCTGGAGTATTTGACAATTTTTAGGGCCTCCCCTGACACCGCCTGGTATAGAGGTCCTGGATGGCAGGGAGTTCGGCCCCAGTGATGTACTGGACCATACGGACTACCCTCTATAGCGTCTTGCGGTCGGATGCCGAGCAGTTGCCTGAGGGGGAAGAGGCATTGTTGTGCCCTCTTCACAACTGTGTTGGTGTGTTTGGACCATGATAGGTCCTTAGTGATGTGGACACCGGGGAACTTGAAGCTCTCAACCCGCTCCACTGCAGCCCTGTCGATGTGAATGGGGGCGTGTTCGGCTCTCTCTTTCCTGTAATCCGTGATAAGCTCCTTTGTTTGATTTGATTTGATTTGGATTTCTTTTAGTCCCCATTTGGACTAATCTTCCAAGAGTCCTTAAACATTCAAATACAATTTATAATATAAACACACTTTCACATATAACACACTATTACAAACATACATAATACACTAGCATAATGACCCAATAAATACTCAATCTAAAAAAAAATTGATTCTTCATCTACTATAATCCCACAACATTTCTATATACTATATTTAAATTGTTTTAAAATAATGTTTACATTTATATATTGAAAGGTTTCTAGTTTACTCAGTTAATTTATTCCATTTCTGTATTGCTCTAAATCGAAATGTTCTTTTGCCTATTTCTGTTTTCTGTCTGGATAACGCATGGTGGACAATCTATTCTTAGTATTTATGGAATGTCTGTCTCTTACCAACTGAAAACTGTTGTGAATGGAACTTGGCCGTTTTAAATGATATATTATAAAATAAAATAAGCATGTTTTTTTCAATTACCTTGTTCGATTGATGACCAACCAAGAACACTGCGCATGACTGCAACAGAAGAACCATATCTCCACCTTAAAACAATCCTTGCTGCTTTATTCTGTGCATTCTGCAGCCTCCTAACTTCACTAGATGTTGCATTTCCTTTGTTTTGCTGACGTTGAGGTTGTTGTCTTGGCACGACACTGCCAGGTCTCTGACCTCCTTCCTATAGGCTGTCTCATTGTCGTCGGTGATCAGCAGTGCTTCATTTGAGCTGGATCCTGCCGGAACACTATCCGGTGCCTCTCCGTTTTGGACTGTTTTGTTCCGGAACCTATTTGGCCGGATCAGGTACCTCTCGTCTTCGTTAATTCTCCTGCCCCTACAAAACAAATGTATGTGATTTGGGTTGAGCCGGCCCAGGTTTATCATTTGCCAACATTGTAACCTATGTTTGTGTGAGAACGCGCCAGTATCTCTTACATAACTAGAATGAGATTCACTTTCTATGATCTCTCTCTATCTCTCTGCTCTGAAAGACATGAGCCTGCAACTCTCATCTCTCCAGCGTTGCCCTTCATCATATATTTCCTTATAGAATCAATAGCCTCGCGAAGGTTTCTGAAGGAACTGCAGCACCCCTGATGAATTGAAATACATTTGCCATATGTATAGAATTATTGCTGTATGTTCAGAAATAAATGAAATAATTCAGAATAGCCTACTACACCATGAGAAGGCCTATAATTTATCCACAGAGGATCAATAGCTTATTTTAAAAAAGCCTAGCTTGTAGCCCAATAACAAGGAATAGCCTACAGTCGGGAACGTGCCGCAAATCTGCGATGAAAGAACAGCACGCAGGCAAAACAGGCCTTTCGCAATATTTAAAATAAAATCAAGGGAAAACACAGGTTGGAATGCAAATGGCTCCTGCTACCAAAATATTTGATCAATTTCCAAATTTAGAGCGAGAGAGATAGCGGCCATCACTAGCGAGTGAGTTGTGCATCATTGGGTGAGTCAGTGAAACTGGAAAGCATTTTTAGGACTATAATTTCCTCCTCATATTGTAGCCTACAATATGTCTCCACACACCTAGCCTAGGCTAATGATGGATTCAAGACAAGGATGTTTTTATCAGTTCGTCAGTGTCAAAGTAGCCTGATATTTCAATCATTTGTGTTGTATTATTAAAAAAGATTCCGCCAAAGTCTCCAGTCATGCAAAATGATGTAGAATTGCATGAAATACGTTTATAAAAGGCCACATTTTTCCCGGACCCTAGGCTACTACTGCTCTATGCCACTACGCTGATGCGATGATATACATGCAATGCTTTATTCAAAAGGTTTTTTTTCTTATGCGTTTTGGTCCTCAGAACTCCCCAGGTCACCCCCCTCTCGGCTCACTTTTTGTTCCGGCACCTCCAGATTTACAAATTAAGCACTGATGATCAGGCCTACCACCATCGTGTTGTCGGGAAAAATTTATGATGGTGTTGAAATCGTGTGCGGCCAAGTAGTGGTGGGTGAACAGTGTGTACAGGAGGGGACTAAGCACGCAATACTGAGGGACCCCCGTGTTGAAGGTCAGCGTGGCAGATGTGTCACCACCTGGAGGTGGCTCGTCAGGAAGTCCAGGATCCAGTTGCAGAGGGAGGTGTCCCAGGCACCCACGACTGCATGGCCACGCACTACTCCAACACCATCATCAAGTTTGCTGATGATGCGACGGTGGTAGGCCTGATCACCGGCGACGATGAGACTAGTGACCTGGCAGTGTGGTGCCCAGGACAACAACCTCTCCGTCAACGTCAGTAAGACCAAGGAGCTGATCATGGACTACAGCAGTGGTCACCAACCTTTTCTGAGTCAAGATCACTTTCGCAGACAAAAAGCAAGCAAAGATCTACTGCTCAGATTTGTTTTTAAACATGACTTACATTTTTTTTTTTACATTGACCTAATAAAAACAGTTCTGCAGGAATGAGGTTTGTGCAGTAGGCTTAATACATTATCACAGCAGATTGGCTATATCATTGGCATACCAATATTGTTCTTATTAGACCATATTATATTTCAAAACTCAAGCTTTGATTACAAAATAGATCAGTTGGTGTAGCACTTGCGAGGCACAGCTGAGCATAAATTGAAATAATTTGCAAATAATTTGCTTTTTTATATGACTGGACTGATGGTACCTGCATTTGATGGTCATGGTGCTTTCAAGACAAGGTCAAGTCATGACGTCAGTAATCTTCAGGTCGGAGCTCTAGAAAGACGCCGACTTGGAGTTCCGAGTTGGATGACAGTTTAAAACAAATTTTCAGTCGGATCTAGTTTTTTTTCCAAATCCCCAGTTGTCTTGAATGCACTGAAGTCGGAAGTCAGAGATTTCAGAGTTCCCAGTTGTTTTGAACAAGGCATTAGTCTCAGCGGAGGAAGGGAGAGAGCAGCAGAGGATCTGCCTCTCACGGTCCCTGCTCTCTCCTTCCTTTCATCCGGTGAGACTGACCAGAGAGAGGGGACACACCGCATCTGCCCCATGCACAAATTCATGTTGTTCCTATTACCAGAGAAAGTGAAATATTCCTTGATATTAAAATAGACACGACGAGCTGCTAATAATAATAGAAACACAGGGCTATCGATACACCAGGCTACTCATTCATTGCAGCTGTAGCGTGAGTGGAAGTAGGGAGAAGCACGTTTTATGTTTTGTGGTAGTGTTGAATTAAAACAGTGTTGACAGTGCTTCATAAAAACAGCAGCTCTTTGCTGTATTCATTGACAGTCTCTCTAGTCATGGTTTTAAAAGTTACTCATCTTGGAATCTGTAGGCACCATGATTTGAGCTATCCGATTGAACAGAGCAGTAGGCGCACACGATTTAGCCACAGGGTCTACCAGGTAGGCAAATCAAATGGTTCAAAATGGTAACACTCTGCCCACACGGTGCGCAGGGCTTCTGAATGAAGTGCACCTAACACCAACAGCACAACAACAATAAAAAAAGGAGCGCAAAACTTTGTTTGCTTTCTCCAGAAATGTTTGGTGATCGACTAGGATCACGATTGACTTGCTGGTGGCCACTGGGCTATAGGAAACAGGGGGCGAGCGCACCCCCATCCACATTGGCAGGGCTGCAGTGGAGCAGGACAAGAGCTTCAAGTTCCTCGGTGTCCAAATCACTAAGGAGGTTGAAAAGGTTTAGCATGCGTACTCAAATCCTCAAAGAGTTATACAGCTTAAACATTGAGAGCATTTTGACTGGCTGCATCACTGCTTGGTATGGCAACAGCCCAGTACATCACTGGGGCCGAGCTCCCTGCCATCCAGGACCTCTATATCAGGTGGTGTGAAAGGAAGGCCTGGAAAATGGTTAAAGACTCCAGCTACCCAAGCCATAGACTGGTATTAAGAGCCATAATATTGTTTTGGAACCGGCCCTGTATATACTGTAGCTTACTTGCTTCTTGTGTTCTTGTTATTTCTTATTTTTGTTCCACGGATTACTGCATTGTTGGGTTTAGAGCTTGCAAAAAAAGGCATTTCACTGTACTTGTGCAGTGAAATTGAAATTGAAACACTTGTCTCATATACCAATTAAAAGATATGAGATGGATTACAACATAAACATAGAGAGCGAAATACGAGAGGCCTTTTTTAATTTCACTAGTCTCTCCTGCTTCCTCTTCCACGCTCTGACTACAGATATCTTGCCGAAGGCCATGACTTTTTAACAGAAGATACACTATTGCTACCTGTTGCCATGCCAACCCCATGAATTTGTGCTTCATAAACCTCACCCACAGCTGCATGTGCAAAAGCATAATTTGACAGCGCTAATGTGTTAGTGTTGACGTTAATATTCTACACACTCACCTGTGGGACTGTAGGCAATATAACTTAACTCATTTATGTTTTGCCTTATGTTTTATCTGTTCATGTTCTCTCACCAGAGAGAAAGGCATCCTGGTCAGTCTGTAATTCATTTTCAGTGTTCCCCTCCCATATACTGGTGTACCAGAGGCACACTGCAACCCACGCAAAGCTGGAGGGCTCCAGGCAATTCAGGGCCCCCACCCACACACTCATCTGTAATGTATTGGACATTTGAAAAATGCCTGCCCTATTGCTCTGGTGTTTTAATATTCTGAGTAGTGCATTTCTGTTTATTCGTCACATTATCTTGTAACTCCAGTACCAGTCAAAAGTTTGGACACACCTACTCATTCAAGGTTTTTTCTTTACTTTTACTTTCTACATTGTAGAAAAATAGTGAACACATCAAAACTATGAAATAACACATGAAATCATGTAGTAACCAAAAAAGTGTTAAACAAATCAAAATATATTTCATATTTGAGATTCTTCAAAGTAGCCACCCTTTGCCTTGATGACACACTCTTGGCATTCTCTCAACCAGCTTCATGAGGTAGTCACCTGGAATGCATTTAATTAACAGGTGTGCCTTGCTAAAAGTACATTTCTGGAATTTCTTTCCTTCTTGAACCAATCAGTTGTGTTGTGATAAGGTTGGGGTGGTATACAGAAGATAGCCCTATTTGGTAAAAGACCAAGTCCATATTATGGCAAGAACAGCTCAAATAAGCATAGAAAAACAACAGTCCATCATTACTTTAAGACATGAAGGTCAGTCAATACGGAAAAATTCAAGAACATTTCAAGTTTCTTCAAGAGCAGTCACAAAAACCATCAAGCGCTCATGAGGACCACCACAGGAATGGAAGACCCAGAGTTTCCTCTGCTGCAGAGGATAAGTTCATTAGAGTTACCAGCCTCAGAAATCAGCATTTAACTGCACCTCAGATTGCAGCCCAAATAAATGCTTCACAGAGTTAAAGGAACAGACACATCTCAACATCAACTGTTCAGAGGAGACTGTGTGAATCAGGCCTTCATGGTCGAATTGATGCAAAGAAACCACTACTAAAGGACACCAATAATAAGAAGAGACTTGCTTGGGCCAAGAAACATGAGCAATGGACATTGGACTGGTGGAAATCTGTCCTTTGGTCTGGTGTGTCCAAATTGGAGATTTTTGATTATATTTCATATTTGAGATTCTTCAAAGTAGCCACCCTTTGCATTCCAATCGCCATTTCTTTGTGAGACCCAGATTAGGTGAATGGATGATCTCCGCATGTGTGGTTCCCACCATGAAGCATGGAGGAGGAGGTGTGAGGGTTTGGGGGTGCTTTGCTGGTGACACTGTCAGTGATTTATTTAGAATAATTAGTTTTTCAACAGGACAATGACCCAAAACACACCTCCAGGCTGTGTAAGAGCTATTTGACCAAGAAGGAGAGTGATGGAGAGCTGCATCAGATGACCTGGCCTCCACAATCACCCAACCTCAACCCAATTGAGATGGTATGGGATGAGTTGGACCGCAGAGTGAATTAAAAGCAGCCAACAAGTGCTCAGCAGATGTGGGAAGTGACTACCTCATGAATCTTGTTGAGAAAATGCCAAGAGTGTGCAAAATTGTCCTCAAGGCAAAGGGTGGCTACTTTAAAGTATCTCAAATATAAAATATATTTTGATTTTTGTTAACACTTTTTTGGTTACTGCATGATTCCATACAGTATATGTTATTTCATAGTTTTGATGTATTCACTATTATTCTACAATGTAGGAAATAGTACAAATAAAGAAAAACCCTTGAATGAGTAGGTGTGTCCAAACGTTTGACTGGTACTGTACCTTAATCATGACTGCTGCAGTCAAATGCAATGGGAGAGTTTGTTCTCTAATTGGTTGATTTATCGCAGGCATACAGATCTGGGAAGAGGCCAGACTCTAAATCTAAATCAACATAAATGTACTTTTGTTTTATAAAAACAAATAGCGTCTCTGCTGAAGAAATATAACATAATTCAATCTGTAGCTGCACTTTTTCACACAGTCTAGCCTGGGATACTATCTGCATGCACATTCAAATTAAAATCAACATATATTTCACACTCCCAGTTAATGGAATAATATTATGTAGCTATCAACATTCAAAACATGTCAGATGTGAGTAGGTTCGTTAAACACTATGCAAAGTCTCATACTTGGTATTTCATTCACTGCACTGCTCGACTCAAGCGTGCTGCTGTTGGGATGTACCCAGGGGAGTAAGTCAATTTGTATCTGTGTGGAGTGGTTATTTTAGACCTACTTACTGTGTGTGTGTGTGATGTGTGTTTGTTTTGAGGTTTTGCTCCAGTGAGTAACCGTGCCATTCAATACCTGAAGGCCACAGTGTGGAAATAAGGTCTTGTGCTTAAAGAGATAATTGCACAAATGCAGTTTTCCTGCTTGCTTGCGTTTCCTCCTCCTTCCTCCTGTTGTCATCATCCGTCTCCATCAGGCCGTGTGCACCTCTTCCTGTCTTCCGGGACGGCCCTTCAGTCTGCGTGGGGAATGTGTAGACGGGGAGTTGACACCTGGGACCTCTCCACTCATCTGTGTGGACCAGAGCCTGTCTGCCAGAGGGTGTCTGTTTGTGTAAGGCAGAGGTCTGCTGGGCATAGGAGCACGATGGATCCGAGACTATTCTTATCTGTACACTGTCTGGCTTGGCCCATCTGCTGTAGCCAGCCCTGCAGTCTTAACATAGGCCTATCTGATAGCTGTCCACCGCTGTCTGTTTGGCTGCTGTGGAACTTAGAGTTCAGCCACCCATGGGAATAGTCCATCGAACGAACAAGGCTGCTTTAGACACATTTACACTGATATGAGGCACCACTTGGAAAGGCTTTCTGGGTCACTGGACAGAGGACAGAGAGATGTGGTGAGGCGTAGGTAGAAATCATGTGATTAACACTGTGCCATCCAATAAAGAATATTTCCTAACTCTGTGAGGGCTTAAGCAGCAAATTTGGGTTGCAGGGCAAGATGGAAAGGAAAATAACATAGTGAATTACATTTAAGTGATAACTCATAGACACGACACATGAATTAAAAAGGTATCTAGTGATAAGGTTGGAGGAAAATTAGGGTGGATGGATGGATGGGTGTGTGTGTGTGTGTGTGTGTGTGTGTGTGTGTGTGTGTGTGTGCATCGTGGCCGTAATGTATATGGCTTAACCGCTTAATTGTTTGTTCCCAGAAGTGTCCCTGCCTGCCTTAGTGCCTTTCTTCATTATTCATGAACCCTAATTACCTCTGTGCCTCCCACCCTGCCTTCCTCTTTATATCACTCTCACTTTCTCATCCAGCCAATGGAAGAAAATAAAAAGAGATAGCAAGCAGTTTTCTCTCCATCTTTCCATGCTGATATTCATCACCCCTTATCCTCACCTCTGTCTCTTCACCCTTCTCTGTCCCCATCTCTCTCTCCTTCTGAAGAGCTTCTCTCATCTCTGTCCCCATCTCTCTCTCCTTCTGAAGAGCTTGTCTCTTCTCTGTCCCCATCTCTCTCTCCTTCTGAAGAGCTATCTGGTTCTTTGTCCCCATCTCTCTCTCCTTCTGAAGAGCTATCTGGTTCTTTGTCCCCATCTCTCTCTCCTTCTGAAGAGCTATCTGGTTCTCTGTCCCCATCTCTCTCTCCTTCTGAAGAGCTATCTGGTTCTATGTCTCTGACCCAACATGTATGTTTTTCCCCATCTGCAGGAAGCTGTTGGAGGTGAAGGTCATTGATGATGAGGAGTATGAGAAGAACAAGACCTTCATCATCCAGCTGGGGGAGCCTGTGCTGCTGGAGATTGGACGGAAACATGGTCAGTGCAGAGCCCTGCGGGTTCAAAGCTGCCATTTACTGTAGCAGCCTCATGTTATTGCTGTCAGATTTAACAGTCTTAAATGTTGTATTTCACACCATCAGTTATCGGAAAAACACAACAGCTGTTTATGAAGGATGGAATGGTAATTCTGGAAGTGCTGGGGTCTTTATTTGTTGTTGCCCCTGGCAGATCCATGTTTTAACTGATGAGGTTGCGTCACATAGAATTACAACACATGACATCCTTAACTTGTCATTTATTTTATTCCAAATATAGGTGTTATGTTGCTTTCATAAACCCATTAGTGGGGATTGGTAACATTAACAAATGTATATTGAAAAACAAACACATCACCAAAATGTATTTTATGGCCAGGATGTCCCCGAGTGTACAAATGGCTATACTATAGATGCACATTAGTTGGCATTAGTGACTTGCGGGGGATTTCATCAAGACTGAGAGTAGTTGGTCCATGTTAGTGCTGTTTCTCCAGGCTATTCTTCTCACTGCACATTCATTATAGTATTTTACACTAATGTAATGTTTTTGGTGCATTTCAATTATTCCTGCATTGCTGATACACATGATAAAAAATAATAATTAAACCCCTTACAAAACTCTGTATATTGATACATTGGTATACAGTTTATTCACAGAGAATTAATTTGATAAATAAATGACGTTTTTGTATACAGTGAGCTCCAAAAGTATTGGGACAGTGATACATTTTTGCTTGTTTTTGCTCTGTACTCCAGCATGTTGGATTTAAAATGACACTAACTATGGGGTTCAAGTGCAGACTGTCAGCTTTCATTTGAGGGTATTTTCATCTATATCGGGTGAACCGAAATAGAAATTACAGCACTTTTTGTACATAGTCCCTCCATTTTAGGGGACCAAAAGTATTGGGACAAATTCACTTATATGTCTATTAAAGTAGTAGAAAGTTTAGTATTTGGTCCCATATTCATAGCAAGCAATGACTACATCAAGCTTGTGACTCTATAAATTAGTTGGATGCATTTGCTGTTTGTTTTGGTTGTGTTTCAGATTATTTTGTGCCCTATAGAAATGAATGGTAAATAATGTATTGTGTAATTTTGGAGTCACTTTTATTGTAAATAAGAAACACTTCTACATTAAAGTGGATGCTACCGTGATTATGGATAATCCTGAATGAATCGTGAATACAGATGCACAAATATCATACCCCCATAACATGCTAACCTCTCAATATTACAATAACAGGGGAGGTTAGCATTTTATATCATACCCCAAGACATGCTAACCTCTCAATATTACAATAACAGGGGAGGTTAGCATTTTATATCATACCCCAAGACATGCTAACCTCTCAATATTACAATAACAGGGGAGGTTAGCATTTTATATCATACCCCAAGACATGCTAACCTCTCAATATTACAATAACAGGGGAGGTTAGCATTTTATATCATACCCCAAGACATGCTAACCTCTCAATATTACAATAACAGGGGAGGTTAGCATTTTATATCATACCCCAAGACATGCTAACCTCTCAATATTACAATAACAGGGGAGGTTAGCATTTTATATCATACCCCAAGACATGCTAACCTCTCAATATTACAATAACAGGGGAGGTTAGCATTTTATATCATAACCCCATGACATGCTAACCTCTCAATATTACAATAACAGGGGAGGTTAGCATTTTATATCATACCCCAAGACATGCTAACCTCTCAATATTACAATTAACAGGGGAGGTTAGCATTTTATATCATACCCCAAGACATGCTAACCTCTCAATATTACAATAACAGGGGAGGTTAGCATTTTATATCATACCCCAAGACATGCTAACCTCCCAATATTACAATAACAGGGGAGGTTAGAATTTTATATCATACCCCAAGACATGCTAACCTCTCAATATTACAATATCAGGGGAGGTTAGCATTTTATATCATACCCCAAGACATGCTAACCTCCCAATATTACAATAACAGGGGAGGTTAGCATTTTGTGGGGGGGGGGGGGTATGATATTTGACATTGAAGTGTTCCTCTCTGTTTCACAGGAGACTCCAATGAGAACAAATCACCCAACGATGAGGAGGAGGTGTCCAAGATGGGCTGTCCCAGCCTGGGAGAACACACCAAACTGGAGGTGGTGATAGAGGAATCCTACGAGTTTAAGGTAACCCACAAAAACAAACAAACAAACCCCCACAGACACACCCTTCTCTCATATGTCCCCCTCTCTCCTCTGTCCCCCCCTGTCTCCTCTGTCCCACCCTGTCCTCCTCTCTTCTCTATCCCCCCTCTCTCCTCTGTCCTCCCCCTGTCTCCTCTGTCCCCCCTGTCTCCTCTGCCCCCCCCAGTCTCCTCTGTCCCACCCTGTCCTCCTCTCTTCTCTATCCCCCCTGTCTCCTCTGTCCCACCCTGTCCTCCTCTCTTCCCTATCCCCCCTCTCTCCTCTGTCCTCCCCCTGTCTCCTCTGTCCCACCCTGTCCTCCTCTCTTCTCTATCCCCCCTGTCTCCTCTGTCCCCACCCCTGTCTCGTCTGTCCCCCCCTGTCTCCTCTGTCCCACCCTGTCCTCCTCTCTTCTCTATCCCCCCTCTCTCCTCTGTCCTCCCCTGTCTCCTCTATCCCACCCTGTCCTCCTCTCTTCTCTATCCCCCCTCTCTCCTCTGTCCCACCCTGTCTCCTCTGTCCCACCCTGTCCTCCTCTCTTCTCTATCCCCCCTCTCTCCTCTGCCCCACCCTGTCTCCTCTGTCCCACCCTGTCTCCTCTGTCCCACCCTGTCCTCCTCTCTTCTCTATCCCCCCTCTCTCCTCTGTCCCCCCCGTCTCCTCTGTCCCACCCTGTCCTCCTCTCTTCTCTATCCCCCCTCTCTCCTCTGTCCCCCCTGTCTCCTCTGTCCCACCCTGTCTTCCTCTCTTCTCTATCCCCCCCGTCTCCTCTGTCCCCCCCTGTCTTCTCTGTCCCCCCCTCCCCGTCTCCTCTGTCCCACCCTGTCCCCCTCTCTCCTCTGCCCCCCCCCCTGTCTCCTCTGTCCCCCTCTGTCACCCTCTGTCTCCTCTGTCTCCCTCTGTCCCTGCAGCATCATATTTCTGACCGACCACCTAGATCTGGTCTTATTTTGCAAAATTTGAAATTGTTTTTTTTTTTTCTCCACACCCTCTTAAGCCTTAACCTCGCCCATCTCTTTAAGGATTCACACGTGAGGCCATGTGCTAAACTGAGTGAGCAAGATAGTGTTGTAAACAACCAAAGAATAAGACAAAAGGTGGTGAAAGTAGTAGCCTATAATAAGGAAAATCTCCAGATAAAAATACATGTTATATAATCCTTGGCTTATATCCTAATCTGACTTTGGTGCAGGTCCTGTTGTTCTTCACATTACTGTCTCTGGTAAACAAACAAAAAATCAAATTAATAATGTATTTGTCACATGTACAGGATACAGAAGGTGTAAATGGTACAGTGAAGTAGTTACTTGCATATTTTATAGTAGCAATATAAAAATAGACAGTGTCCAGATATTAATATTTTATAAATATTTTATAATTATTAGATGATGCTTACCCAGACACTTGTCTAAATGGATGGGTCATGTGAAAGAATGCAGTAATATGAATATGAATCTGCAGGTAGATAAACCTAACCTACTAGGTTCAATGTTAGCTAGCTAGCTAACATGATGCTATAACTAGCAATGCAAATTGATTTCTGAAATACAAAATAATGTTACTACAAAGATCATGCATGTTACGTTAGCTAGCAAGCTAGCAAGCTAACGTTCACTAGCTACCCTTTAACCTTGAATGACTAAATTAGAAACGTATAATAGCTGAAAATGTAGCTAGACTCTTACCCATATACATGGACGAATGCTTCGCAGCAGACTGGATCCGCTTTAACTCTGTTTTGTTTGTAAAGCTTGTTTGCCCCACATTGTGTCAAGTCACTCCGGTTGGTACTGACCGTGTGCAGAAAGCAACTTTTTCCCACTGATCTTTGTCGATAGTGCCTGCTAAATTCAGGGCAGCAATGTTGTTGAGAGCAGTAGCCACACTTTTGCAGTTCTCCATGGCTAACTTTATATATTTTGAAAAAGCTGAGTAGCAAGGATTATCTACATGCTACATGGCAGACCAATCCAAACTTATCTCTTGGCATGCGCAGCCCATCCATTATCTCAGTCAATCATGGCTAGCGGGAAGGTTCCTGTCGTTTCCGTAGCTAAACAAATTAGTTTCTGTACGTTATCACAATCACACCATGAGTAGTTAATCATGAAACATACTCCACCGCCTTTCTTCTTCCCAGAGAGTTCTTTATTCCTGTCTGCGTGATGTACTGAGAACCCAGCTGGCTGTATGAACAGGGACAGTATATCCGGAGAGAGCCATGTTTCCATGAAACAGAGTATGTTACAGTCCCTGATGTCTCTCTGGAAGGAGATCCTCGCCCTGAGCTCGTCTACTTTATTGTCCAGAGACTGGACATTAGCAAGTAATATACTCGGAAGCGGTGAATAGTGTGCACGCCTCCTGATTCGGACTAGAAGTCCACTCCAAAAACCTTTCCTCCGCCGGCGGTATCATGGAGCAGCCTCTGGAATAAGTTAAATTGCCCTGGGGGGTGTGAACAAAGGATACAAATCGGGAAAGTCATATTCCTGGTCGTAATGCTGGTGAGTTACCGCCGCTCTGATATCCAAAAGTTATTTCCGGCTGTATGTAATAACACAAAAAACTTTCTGGGCTAATAATATAAGACACAAAAAAACAAAATACTGCAAAGTTGCTTAGGACCTAGAACCAGAGCTTCCATATCTGTCAGCTCCATCTTAACATACACCTAGTTACTGAAACGGGTCACATGTCTTTCTCCAGTGAGAGAGGTCACGGTCTCGTTACTCCTGTTGATGTCTGCCCTCCCTCTTCCTGTGAGGAGACTGTCTCGTTACTCCTGTCGATGTCTGCCCTCCCTCTTCCTGCGAGGAGACTGTCTGGACAGAGGCCAGCCAGGTCACCCGCTCAGTGGAGCAACTGAAAAAGATGGATGGGTCATTGCCCTCAAACAAATGAAGAACAAACTGGGCGAGATTACATTGTTTACCACACAAATTGGAAACATCAGACCAACCCTTACCCCTTCCACTCAAAATATCACACTTCTATCCATTCTATGTATTGATAACTCTAGGCTGAAATCTGATTGTGTTTTTTTTGTTTTGTTTAGAACACAGTAGATAAGCTGATTAAGAAGACTAACCTTGCTCTGGTGGTGGGCAGCAGTAGTTGGAGAGAGCAGTTTGTCAATGCTGTCACTGTCAGTGCAGGTGAGTGCCTTTTTCTCCTTCACTCCTAAATCTCTGGGACAGACTCACTAACGCTGCATGCTCTTGCATTAACGGAGAGTCAGAGGAGTGGTGTTCAGGGCAGAGAAATCACACTCTCTACTTTGGGAGGTAGCAGTAATGAAATCACAGACACGCAAAGTTGCTGTTTGAAAATGTATAGATGCAAGAAGCAATGTTAAGTCCAACTTTATTCCAAGCAAAGCATTAATGGTGAAACTTTTATTTCCCTACTAGCGCTGACCTTGTTGATAACTGCTGCACCTTATTGTTGTCTCACCTAGCTATCTTAAGATAAATGCACTAACTGTAAGTTGCTCTGGATAAGTGTCTGCTTGCTAAATTACTCAAATGTAAAATGTAACTCTAATTTTGTACCACGTAAAAATGTTGAATAAAACGCTGCATCTCATCAGAATGATTTGTACTATATGTGTAAACACCTCTCGTTCTCTCCCCCAGGGGATGATGATGAGGAGGAGAGTGGGGAGGAGCGCCTCCCGTCCTGTTTTGACTACATCATGCACTTCCTCACAGTGTTCTGGAAGGTTCTGTTCGCCTTTGTCCCGCCCACAGAGTACTGGAATGGCTGGGCCTGCTTCTTTGTGTCCATCTCCCTGATTGGTGTTCTGACGGCTGTGACTGGGGACCTGGCCTCTCATTTCGGCTGTACAGTGGGGCTTAAGGACTCTGTCACTGCCGTAGTATTTGTGGCACTGGGGACTTCCGTTCCAGGTGGGTGCCTGTCTCTATGTAGCCTACTCTCTCTGTCTGTCACTCTTTCTCTGGGCTGTATCTGTTTCTTGTCCGTGTCAGAATCAGTTACCTATTTCTAACCATCTATTTCTGCTTACTTTATGTTCACAAAGACACATTTGCCAGTAAAGTGGCGGCCATCCAGGACCAGTACGCTGACGCCTCCATCGGCAACGTAACGGGCAGTAATGCAGTGAACGTGTTCCTGGGCATCGGCGTGGCATGGACCATTGCGGCCGTCTACTGGAAGACCAAGGGAAAGAAGTTTCTTGTAGAGCCAGGTTCGCTGGCATTCTCCGTCACCCTGTTCACCATCATGGCGTTTGTGTGTGTCCTGGTGCTGATGTACCGCCGCCGGGCCGGCGTGGCAGGGGGAGAACTGGGGGGCCCGCGGACCGCGAAACTCCTCACCTCCCTCTTCTTTTTCTCCCTCTGGTTCCTCTACATCATGCTGGCCTCCCTGGAGGCCTACTGCCACGTGCCAGGCTTCTGAGAGAGAGAGAGAGAGAGAGAGCGAGAGAGGGAGCGAGAAAAAGAGAGAGAGCAAGATAGAGAGAGAGGAGAAAGCTTGTCTCCTATTGTTTACATGTCTATCCCTCTCCTTTTTGTGTACTTTTCTGAGTGTTTTAAAGTATTTATATTGTTTATTATTATTGCTACCGTGGATGCTTGACTCTGAAGACTTTTACCCCATTTACAATGACATGGATGGCAGCCTTAGCCATTCTGTTGGACTGGCACCAGCTAATGACTTGGTGTATGTTTTCAGATGACTTATGCCTTGAGGCATAGCTTTATCTAAATAGGCTGTCTGCACAAAATGAGGGAAATGAAATGACCTTTGACTCTTCTGAGAATGCTCCTATTTTGTTTATAGTCTATCCTGAACACTTAGCTCTTTTAGCCCCACTGATCGTCTCCTGCATCTCTCCATTCAGATAGAGGATGACCCTAATCAACCAGTCAATTTCTTGGAGATGATAGCACACTGACTCAGAAGAGCTGACCCAGATCCTCCTTCTCCCCATGTCTGAACATGGTTCCTGGTTGACCAACTATGTAACCCCTGATGCCCCACTAGCACAGTCATTCCCATGAAGGTTCTCAGCCTCTGCCCTGAACGTTGACTACTACCCTCAGCCCATCCTAACCCTCTTCTTTTTCAACAACGTTGTGCGCTTGTGTTGTGGACATTTTCGTTTTTGAAAAGTCAAGAGTGTCAAGATGTTTGAACAATGTAAGTGTTTGTAGATAAAACAGTGCCATATTCTATTTGAACAGGGTCTAAACATAACTTGTGATAGGAGTTAATGGGATAACTACAGTTGGCATGGTACTGCATTAGAATTAGTAGCCACTGAGGCCAAAACATAATGTCAGATGTTATTCAGGAAATGGTGATCAGTTGAAAAGCTGTTGGTGTTTGTTAATAAGATTAATATTACTATTTATCTCAAACTATTTGTTGTATATCACGTCAAAGAATAATATTACTACTAGGTGTGTACATGTGAGAGCGTGAGTGTGTTTTGTTGTATTGAGTGAAGAATAATTGTATGATAGAAACATTTTGAAGTATTGTATGTAACATTTTAATACGGCTATCCTCATGAGTGAAAGTCTAGATGTGAATCCAAGCTGAACACAATAACATGTGAATATATCACTGCCTGGTTCCCTGATCCACACTCTGTCTGAGGACAACCTCAGTCTCATAAGGACTTCTTCCAAGATACTTTTTATACAGGACACTAATCTATGTGAGACAATCTCTGCCAGACATTTTCAGCTTAATTAAAGTGTGCTTTACAATTTTAATTTGAGACGATGTACTGCAGAAGCACACTTTTTCCAAGGGTTTTGTATGAGTGTGCGAGCGTGTGGATGTGAATCATAATTCAAGGTATATGTACTCCTTGTCTTCAGAGTTTGATGAAAGGCATGGCTTTATTCCATCCTAAATGTTTACTCAACATGGGGGTATGGATTTTAATGATGAAATGTCTACACTTCTGAGTCCTCACAAATCTTTTTGCATTATTCTCTGTCACATTCAGGCTTTGAACATATTTCACCTACATGACTATGTCAAAGCACTGCATAGAGGAGAAAAAAAGGTTTTAAAACCTAACGATTCGTTCATTTCCTAAACATAGCACTTACGGTGTACAGTTTTTGAAATGGCAACAAATAAACAAAACTATGATGATGCTGTAATGAAAAAAAAGACCAAAACCAAATGATTGCCAAACCTTGCTGTAATTTGCATAAGGATAGTGTGTAGACTTTGTTTTTGAAATTTAGGATCCTCAGATCCATTCTTATGATTTCTAGATGTATTTATAATTACATGATCATTGCTGCTTTTATTTGGATTAATATGCACGCTTAATGTATGATCAGTGGAAATAAAAGTTGTTTATTTATTATTGTTCAAAATGGAGTTTTATTTATTCATTAATCAGGACTTTTAATCATAACCGGTGGCTGATTTTACAGGATATATAAAAAATGTCATTCTTCCCATGCAGCGAGAAAGCATGTTTGTATCAGTATGCTGTTTCTTATTGATTCACACAGGTAAACATTGTTTTATTGAATCTGAACTGCATTTGTCCGTGTAAAACAATGTGCTTGACAGATCCTGCTACTGTGATTCAGTAATCCAGTTACTGCCACACCTGGCCCATCACTGCCACACCTGGCCCATCACTGCACATTCATTACTCTCTCACTGTTGACTTTTTGATCAGTGTAAAAGTTTCCATAAATAACTTTTCTTACATTACATAATCATTAAGCGCAGTCTCTGCGCCCTCATTTCCTCGTCCTCCATCTGCTCTAATCAACCTGGGACATATGCTTCAGGAAGTTTTCATGATGCTTGTTATTTGGCATCTCAATGGATCACACACCACAAGCTGGGAATTTACAACTGCTGTTCTCTAACCCCTTAAGTTGAGTCCCTGTTTCTCCACAGACAAGACATTTTCCAGGTTGCTAAAATAGTCACGTCAGTCTGTAGCAAGGAGGGAAGTCTTTGGCATGAAACACTTTTCTTTGATGCAGATCCTTGTGCTGCGACAGCAGCTTTAAGTAGAGAGAGTTCTACAGGAATCCTACAGGAAAAAAATATACAGAAATTCCTGCAGTTGATTAGTTACATGTAGTTAATTAACCTTAGTTGGACTTTGGATTGAATCAACTGAACAGTATTAGGACACTAACATTTCAATTCCGTCTCAGAAAAGTTGATGTCAGAGTCATCAGGCACAAATCTGAGTCAGATCTGAAGTCATAGTCTGTATTTTTGCGATTTAGCGCTCTATTCCATCTGTATTGCTGAAGCGCTAGAGATTGCACAATAGTAATTAAAGGTCATTTCAAATTGAGCCGACCGTGAATGCAGTCTCCTCTAACCCGGGAACATTGCCTTTAAGGTCTATTCAATCCGTATCGCTGAAATTGAGTGCCATACTGTGATTGAAAAGGGGGGAGGGGTTCTAAGCTGATATATGTAGTTGTTTTAAGATGATACTATGGATCATTCAGCTATTTAATTTTAGGACCCCTTTAGGTATAAAAAAATATAGAAAAATGTTTTGGGATAAATATTGAATTTGGCCGTTACTACTATAGCCCATAGAAATGCATTGAATAACATTCATAAATGGCAAAAAAAGACCAGCTAAACATAACTCATGAGAAACAAGGTTTGTCTGTCCTATATCTAAGGGATATAAAAAAGCTCAGGAAATATGTTTGTTTTTATTGATGTACTGACCTTTTTACACATTTCACCCCTTTTTTTGGTGCACAAAACTACCTTTATACTTCCCTTCCTTTATCCTTATTTCTTTAAACTGGTACCGGTTACCTTCAGATGAGTCCCGGGACACTTGTGGGGGTCGTAGAGCTAAACGTGAGAATCGTTAATAATAGATAAACGGTTTGGACACGACAGACGTATTCAAATCAAATTTTATTGGTCACGTACACGTGATTAGCAGATGTTACTGCAGGTGTAGCGAAATGCTTGTGCTTCTAGCTCTGACAGTGCAGTAATATCTAACAAATTACACAACATATACCCAATAGACACACATCTAAGTATGAATGAATTAAGACTATATACATATTGACGGAACAGACTAAGATACAGTAGAATAGTATAGAATACAGTATATACGCATATGAGATGAGTAATGCCAGATATGTAAAGATTATTAAAGTCACTAGTGTTCCATTCCTTGAAGTGGCAGCCTCTAATTTTCCATGAAGAGCTGGGAATGATGGCTGTTTAACAGTCTGATGGCCTTGAGATAGAAGCTGTTAATCAGTCTCTCGGTCCCGGCTTTGATGCACCTGTACCTTGCCTTCTGGATGATAGCGAGGTGAACAGGCAGTGGCTCGGATGGTTGATGTCCTTGATCTTTTAGGCCTTCCTATGACATCGGGTGCTGTAGGTGTCCTGGAGGGAGGGTAGTATGCCCCTGTTAATGCGTTGGGCAGACCGCACCACCCTCTGGAGAGCCTTGCAGTTGCTGTACCAGGCAGCGATAAGGCCTGACAGGATGCTTTCAATTGTGCATCTGTAAAAGTTTGTGAGGGTTTTAGGTGACAAGCCAAATTTCTTTAGCCTCCTGAGGTATTTATGAGAAGAACGATTCTCTGGATGTCTCAAGGTCTGTCAAACACCGCTGTAGCTCTGCCACTTTCACCGCAGATGTGGAAATGCAACATCGGCGGATGCAGTGGATTGAGACACATACAATGCAACAACAACAAAATCTCTGTTGACAGTGCATGTCAGAACAAAAACCAAGCCATGAAGCCGAAATAATTGTCCGTATAGCTCCGAAACAGGATTGTGTAGAGGCACAGAGCTGGGGAAGGGTACCAAAACATTTCTGCAGCATTGAAGGTCCCCAAGAACACAGTGGCCTCCATCATTCTTAAATGAAAAAAAGGTTGGAACCACCAAGGCTCTTCCTAGAGCTGGCCGCCCGGACAAACTGAACTCATCTCTGCAGAACTTCACCAATCAGACCTTTGTGGTAGAGCGGCCAGACAGAGCCACTCCTCAGTAAAAGGCACATGACAGCCTGCATGGAGTTTGCCAAAAGGCACCTAAAGGACTCACAGACCATGAGAAACAAGATTCTCTGTTCTGATGAAACCAAGATTGAACTCTTTGGCCTGAATGCCAAGCGTCACATCTGGAGGAATCCTGGCACCATCCCTACGGTGAAGCATGCTGGCAGCATCATGCTGTGGTGATGTTTTTCAGCGGCAGAGACTGAGAGACTAGTCAGGATTGAGGGAAAGATGAACGGAGCAAAGTACAGAGAGATCATTGATGAAAACCTGCTCCAGAGCTCTCAGGACTTCAGACTGGGGCGAAGGTTCAACTTTCAACAGGACAACGACCCTCAGCACACAGCCAAGACAACGCAGGAGTGCTTGTAAGCGTCATACCCAAGAAGACCCAAGGCTGTAATTGATGCCAAAGGTGCTTCAACAAAGTACTGAGTAAAGGGTCTGAATACCTTTGTCAATGTCATATCAGTTTTATTTTTTTATACATTTGCAAACATTTCTAAAAAACAGATTTTGCTTTGTCATTATGGAGTATTGTGTGTAGATTGATGAGGTGAAAAAACTATTTAATCCATTTAGAATATGGCTGTAACATAAGAAAATGTGGAAAAGTCAAGAAAAGTCAAGGGGTCTGAATACTTTCTGAATGCACTGTCTATAGACAGGTGTGCCCCTTTCCAAATAAATGTCTAATCAATTGAATTTACCACAGGCGGACTCCAATAAAGTTGAAACATATCAAGGATGATCAATGGAAACAGGATTCACCGACATATATGGAAAGGGAAGAGAGTAGGGTGGAAGAGGCAGAATCAGGAGACAGGAGGGATAAGGATAGGGTGAGAGAGACAATAGGATAGAAGAGGAGAGAGTATTGGGAGAGATCGAGCGATAATTGCGACGGTGCATGACCACCTGGGCAGGGGCTGAGTGGTAAGGAGGGGAAAGAAAGAGTTGGAAAGAAATTAATCAAAGGCAGACGTCGGGGAGGTTGATTAAGATTACTTTATTGGTCAATTGCACACAAGGTCCGAAAAAAAGTGACTTTCTCTTTTAACCCAACCCCTCCGAAAGAGAGACATACATGATTTTGGAGCGGTGCGGGGGGCTGCCACACTGAGTGCCCGGGGGGATGCCACACTGGGTGCCCAGGGGGCTGTTGTTGTGGGGGATTTATGTGCCTTGCTCAACAGCACCATGGCTCTTGGGATTTGACTCCATCAACCCTCTGGTTGCCAGCTCACTTTCTGACAGATTTTTCCCTTCGGACCCGGGATTCGAACTGGCAACCCTCTAGTTGCTGTGTAACCCCTCTAATCGCTAGGCTACCAGCCATTGAAGTTGCCAAGTATGAAGAGTGGTGAGCCATCATCAGGAAAGGTCTGAAGGAACTCATTGAGGAACTCTAAGGGCACATGGTGGGCAATACATGACAACAATGCTAAGCTTGAGTGGACAAGTGTCATGACGTTGGCCTAGGGGATAGGTTTATGACAGTCATAAATACCTCTCCCCCCCCCCCCCCTTTTCCTCTCACTAACCTACTGATGTTACATTTAAAAAACCCTTGGTTAACAGAGATTCTGGGAACATCAGAATGTGGGGGGAAATTAACTGGTAATCCGAACAATGGATCATATGCGGTGGTACTTAATGAATATGATGTCAGTTCGGTTGTCATCTGAGACATTCTCCTCAATGATAAGATGACAAACTGCAGTGGAAAGTCTACACATCAGAGTTATCGGATTCACATGGAATTGTTGTTCAATTTAAATGTTTGAATATGAAATTATTTGTGATGGGACGAAATGTGATTTTAGCTTTTAAAATGTGAGATGTGGGTTTTCATAAGTTAGGGCTACTCACTCAGTGGCCCGCCCACGTGAAGAGACAGGGGTTGTAAACTATGAAACACACCCCTTTTCTCCTTCCTATATAAGCCCCTGACGACAATAGAACTTCCTGTTCTGAGGATATGAGGGCGACGGTCCTATGTCAGAATGGTTCAGAACGAAACCAACATCAGCATGAGCTTTGGTTGCAAATGGTATGAACTTTGAACTCTTATTCACTACAGAAGTGATACCTCCTAGCCGTTGAGTTAGCGACCACAGCTGCAAACACAGGTTAGGAAGGAACAGACAGTATCCCATCTACCACACAACGATGTTACAACGTATCCAATTGACAACCACAGACATTCTTCAAAGGACAGAGGACTGGGTTTGGCAACGCGGCCTTCCATCTACCACCAACCTAATGAAGCGCAGCTCAGAGTAAATATTTATTGCATTTTCCTTTTCCAAATGGGCGGTAATTTAGAATGCATAATGTATTTACGATAGCACAGCTTCGCCTTTGTTCCTGTCTTCCGCTCTTTCACTCAACCCAGACCCTTTTCCTTTGTGTAACAAGCCGTCATATCTGTTCCGCCCTCTAGGGACCTTTTCCTTTGACTTAATTTGTAATCAAGTTATGATGAATTGTGTGTATGTGAATTCTGTGTGATTAGTTAGGTATTTAGTAAATAAATAATTAAACCCAATTTTGTATTGCTGATTCAAATTGTTAGCCAAGGTTCTTGCAGATAAAATAATTTACAATTTTCAGATGAGACTGAAGATGAAGATTAATGTTGACTACTATTGATGTAAAATAGCAAACTAGTAAAATAAAACTAGTTCTTTAAGAGTTATTCGGAAGATAACAGCTCTATAAATATTATTTTGTGGTGCCCGACTCTAGTTAATTACATTTACATGATTAGCTCAATCAGGTGATATTAATTACGGAGAAATTATTTTATAGAATAGCATGTCTTATCAATTAATCCGGCATAGCCAAAGACACGACAAGTGACAGCATGGAATTTCAATGAGGAGATAGACAAGTGAGAGAGGGAGAAAAGAGAATCTCCACTTGGGAGAAAATGCGTAGCCTTGTGCCACCACTGCTACTGCCAGATACTCTCGGACTATGAGAGGAAACGTAATCAGATGAGTGCAGCTGGAGTAGCTGTGTTCTCTGGGGTGATCCATGTCTCCGTCAGGGCCAAAAAGTCAAGGGACTGAAGGGCAGCATAGGCTGAGATGAACTACGCTGCTAGAGACCAGACACTAAATTAGAAGGATTGAAACCAAGGGGTGGGTGTAATGTCCGGGGTGTAGTGGAGGAAGGAGTCAGACGCAGGAGACAGAGTTCAGAGTAGGCACGTATTTAATACACCGACCAGGTGAAAAAGCAGATGCCACTCAACACAAATACCCCAAACCACAGATGAACTAAACTGTCTCCAAAAAACAGCTCACGTACACGAAACAGTCGTGACATACACGCCTGCACGACAAGTACACATAGAACAATCCCGCACAAAGAGCAGGCGGGCCGGCTGGCTAATAAAGCCCAACTAATAACCAAATTAACAACAGGTGTAACCAATAAACAGACAAGGAGGGGGAGGAAAACAAATCAGTGGCAGCTAGTAGGCCGGTGACGACTACCGCAGAGCGCCACCCTAACGGGAAGGGGAGCCACCTTCGGTAGGAGTCGTGACAGTGGGGAGCATCTAAAGCCTACAGGGAGAATAGCAAACAGGTATTTCTATACCCAACACACAATTGTCAAAGCTACAAAAGAGAAAAATTAGATCATAAATTACCATGTAAGATAATCAAGTGAGAGAGTGGTGTGGAGCCTTCCTCTCTTTCCTTCCTCAAACAACTCTGCAGAACCGTCTTTGTTACAGCAGCGGTTTAAGTGCCGAAACCGCCGCTAACATGACCACTGCTGAGAGTAAAGTACTAACAATAATTGCAAATTGCCTTGCGGAGGTGAAGAGCACACCTCCCGGTACTAATTGCTGATTGCCTAAGAGAGGAGAAACACCTCCCCCTCCAATACAGCCGCTGATTACCAAAACAACAGTCACAAATTTCCCTGCCCCTTATTCCTGGTTGATGTGTCAACAATCATTTGCAAATTATGAGCAGTCAGCAGTTCACACACCAAATAGTCTACTGGGAAGACAGGAAGCACTTAAAGTAAACGGCCCTAGCTAGCAAAAACACCATACTAGACAACAACAGATTAAGACAAAAATGATTATTTTCACTCCTGGAGATCTCTGGAGTCTAGAGCTGCTGGCAAATGCAGGAAAGTGCTGTTTGAATGAATGCTTATGAGCCTGCTGCTGCCTACCACTGCTCAGTCAGACTGCTCTATTAAATCATATACTTAATTATAATATAATAACACACTGAAATACGAGCCTTAGGTCACTAATGTGGTCAAATCCGTAAACTATCATTTCAAAAACAAAACATTTATTCTTTCAGTGAAATACAGAACCGTTCCGTTCCACCGTACGGGTGGAATCCCTAAGTCTAAATATTGCTGTTACATTTCACAACCGTCAATGTTATGTCATAATTACGTAAAATTCTGGCAAATTAGTTCGCAACAAGCCAGGCGGCCCAAACTGTTGCATATATACTGACTCTGTGACTCTGCTTGCTATGAACGCAAGAGAAGTGACACAATTTCCCTAGTTTAATATTGACTGCTAACATTAATTTTAAAATGCAGATTACCGATTGATATGAAAACTTGAAATCGGCATTAATTAATCGGCCATTCCGATTAATCAGTCGACCTCTAGAATGAAGCACACTGAGATGGAGCCTGAGAAGCTGGTTATATACACAGTTGTAACGTGGACCTTCCGGGATACGGATTGAAAAGAGTCCTTAGGTGTGACTAAGTCTGACTTTTCCGGGATACGGATTGAAAGGAGCCCTTAGGTGTGACTAAGTCTGACTTTCTACCAGAGTCCTCAACTCTGGTAGAAGATCTAACTCTGGTAGAAGATCTGCCTCTACTGAATGCCTGTGTATCTCATATCAGTTCCTGTACGGCCAGGGACCAGGCTTGCTTTAAAGAGCAATCCAAAGTCAAGGTTATATGAATCAAGCAATTATGACTTTGTTGGAGTGAAACCATGCCACCCTTGTACCCTGCAGAACCAGGCATTCCCTCTTCCCCCAATCCCCTCTTTATCAGTTGAACTTTTCTCCTATTACCCAGTTGAGGCTGGTTACTGTAGTGTTTCAGCAGTAGAAAGCTATTTTCTGATCTGTTATCTATGAGAGTAAAAATTAATTTAAATAATTTAGACGCTTGACCTGTCGTAAGCCTTGCAAGATGTCAAATGTCATAGCTCAATTGTTATTCCAGACAGTTTTCAGTATCAAGAGTTGGTTTGACACCAAGCATAGCACAGGAGGATAAAGATCACAATAAAATGTCAAGGGCATGTATAGTCAATATGAACAATCAATATTCTATAATATACTATGTATTATTCATTCTGGTCTATTGAACACTAAACATAAATCACAGAAAAAAAAAGCACAGTACTGTACATCCTTATTGTTGATATTGTCCTTAATCAGATTATGTTTTTGCGAAATCACCAGAAATAGGAAAGGAATGTTTTTCAGGTATGGGCACCCCTGGGAGGGAAGTTTCTGCTCTGCAGCTTCAAAGGATTTCTTTGGTCCTTGGGCTGTAACAAAAGTTTATGTGCTCTTATTTTGAAGTGTGTTTAATACATTTATTCATATACTTGTAGCAAATAGAGGCAAGATAAAGTGTGCACCTCTGCATGTATTTTTAGTGTTTCTTGTTGCTAGGCGACCTCTCAAAGAGTCATTGTCTTTCTGTCATTGTGTTGTCTCTTGTCGTTGCAGTTAGGTGGGCGTGTTGGTTGTAATTTCCATTTAAGGTCATTCTCCTCGTCTCTCTGACTCACTATAAAGTAAATTAGCTATTGTGAAAGAATTAATCTTATTGAGAGAGAGAGGGGGGAGAGAGAAAGAGAGAGAGAGAAACAGAGAGAGAGAGAAACAGAGAGAGCGCACTCAGGAAAAGACTAGCGGACATGGATGCCCTAGGATAGTGAGTCATGATAGAGCCCCCACGCCATGAGGAAAGTTTAGCAACACAACTACTGTATGATACATTGGATGGAGTATGAATTTATATGATTCAACTTCCTATTTAAGTATTTTGAAAGATGCACTGTTTGAGTTGTGTTCTGCATGATGTTTGTATGGTGCTCTGATTGGTGGACAGTTTCTAATTAAAATATCAAAGGGACAGGCTTCCTGGGTGGCGCAGTGGTTAAGGGCGCTGTATTGCAGCGCCAGCTGTGCCATCAGAGACCCTGGGTTCTCTCAGTTGATGCATTATGCTGGCCAGTTTGTATTTTCAATCTAAATTATCTAAATTAACAATCTAAATTAAATTAAAACTATTTGACAGAAATATCTGGGTTGTTCCACGAAATGAGTGCCTTTTGATATTTTTTTTGTGTGTTTTTAAAAACAGTTTTACCCCTTTTTCTCCCCAATTTCGTGGTATCCAATTGTTTTAGTAGCTACTATCTTGTCTCATTGCTACAACTCCCGTACGGGCTCGGGAGAGACGAAGGTTGAAAGTCATGCGTCCTCCGATACACAACCCAACTAAGTCGCACTGCTTCTTAACACAGCGCGCATCCAACCCCGAAGCCAGCTGGCAACACTGGCAACCTTGGTTAGCACACACTGCGCCCGGCCCGCCACAGGAGTCGCTGGTGCGCGATGAGACAAGGACATCCCTAGCCCAAGCCCTCCCTAACCCGGACAACGCTAGGCCAATTGTGAATTGCCCCATGGACCTCCCGGTCACAGCCGCTTTAGGACAGAGCCTGGGCACGAACCCAGGGTCTCTAATGGCACAGCCGGCGCTGCAATACAGTGCCCTTAACCACTGCGCCACCCAGGAAGCCTGTCCCTTTGATATTTTAATTAGAAACTGTCCACCAATTTAGATTTTGAAAAGCCTGTTATATTTAGTGAAGTTCCCTTTAATATAAACCACATGGAGAATTCAATATAAATAAAGACTTGCTAAAGTGACAAAATTCTGCATTTTGACATGTCCCTCAGTACACCCTCTGTGACTTCCAGGAAGATTTTAAACCACTTAATCCCAAAATGTCCTCAAGTGTTCAGCATCATTGTAAAGCCATAGTTATTTTGTTGCTTTCACAAAGTCCTTTCTGAAGATTATTACGTATTATGTGATTAGTGATTCATAAAAACTAAAAAAACTGTCCCTCATTTTAAGGTCAACCCTGTTACGTCAACTGAACTCTCGTTTTAATATGATGAAACTATTGTAATTTTAAAAAATGTAATCAAAATAAACATTGAACAACTAATAGTCAAATCATAGTGTAAAAGCAGGTGAGCTGGATCTACTATTGTTGGTGTTTTGTGGTGGAAAGCTGAGCAGGTCAATAGAAAGACAGGCTACATTATTTTTGTACTATTTTTTTTTTTTGTGAAGCTTGCAGCCAATTGCCCCTCTCCCTGTTGCACACAAACTTACATTTCCCCTTTCACAAGAGGATTTATGGCTGATTTAAGATGAAATCGTCAACTGTGTTACGGTCAACTGTGTTACTTTATTTGGTACTTACTATACTCTTTTATTCATTTACCTCTTGAGATGGGAAAACTTGTTTTTTTTATTAAATTCTCTTTATGACAGAATTTGATGAAATCAAATGTTGTTTTTTTAAAACCAAGTTACACATCTCAAAAAGTACCAAATTGGTGGAATGACCCAACACCTACTGCACTCATCTAAACATTCAGTAATTGTTCTACTGTCACGGCCCCCGTCTCTGCAGTGCAGGGGCGGTTCCTCCTGCAGGCAGAGCAGGGTCATTAGTGATTGGAGTCACCTGGGCTCAGGGTATTTAAAAGGCTTCACTAATCACTCTTCTCTCTCTGCTCCTCCAGGTATGATCCTGTTTTGTTTGTTCCTTTGTAGTTTTGCATAGTTTTCACTCAGTCATTCACATACACAGATTCACGCATCCCTGCACTTTACATACACCTTACATTATGATACTTTCACACCTCATTCCTTTTTCTTTGTTTAAAGTTAATGGTTTGGTTTATAATAAAGAACCTTTTTGATTGGCCAATACCTGTTGTTTGTGTCCCCTCATTTTTGCCACAGGCTATGAGCCGACCTGTGACACTACAGTATTATTGTCATGTATTCTGGTCTATGGTTGCGTATACTTCCCAACAAAGAGTGTGTGAGTGCGTGAGTGTGTGAGTGAGCGTGAGAGTACATGAAAGAGTATTACTTTCCAAGCATTCTTATATTCCAATTGCACAGTCATGTTGAATGTTGTAATAAAAAATGTTTTTGCTGTTCTCTAATGCATTATGTTTCTTAATTGAATTTCACAATTTCTTAATTTTGAAAATTAACATTCATCTTCCAAGTTCCAAAATGGCAGAAACTAAGTTTTAATGAAAATGAAATAAATGCATTCTTGGGGAGAGACATTGCTTTCTAAGATCCGGTGTTACCAGAATGTCTGACAGATGGTTCCCGACCCAGACATATTCCCCCAAAGACAGGAGAACTGCACAGCAGTGCAAAACAGTCATTAACGAGAGAAAGGGAGAGACAATGAAGAACAAAAAAGTCTGAAGTGCAGAAAGACAAAGAAAACAGAGAATTGAGGCCTCACAGGGAAAACAGAGCTGCCATAAATACCCCTAATAATTCAATTACTTAAACTGCAGCAGAGAAGTCTAAAGCAATATGACTGGGCCAGGATGATAAGGGAATAAAAGCAAAATAATTGTTAGCCCTATGCATTGGGGCAGGTAGCGTTCTGCCGAACCCAGATTTGTCCATCTGACTGCCAGATGGTGAAGCGTGATTCATCACTCCAGAGAACGCGTGTCCACTGCTCCAGAGTGCAATGGCGGCGAGCTTCACACCACTCCAGCCGACGCTTAGCATTGCGCATGAGGATCTTAAGCTTGTGTGCGGCTGTTCGGCCATGGAAACCCAATTCATGACACTCCTGACGAACAGTTATTGTGCTGATCTTGCTTCCAGAGGCAGTTTCGAACTCTGTAGTGTTGCGAAATGATTTGTACGGGCTACACGCTTCAGCACTCGGCAGTCCCATTCTGTGAGCTTGTGTGGCCTACCACTTCCCGGCTGAGCCGTTGTTGCTCCTAGACGTTTCCACTTCACAAAAACAGCACTTATTACTGACCGGAGCAGTTCTAGCAGGGCAGAAATTTTACAAACTGACTAGTTGTAAAGATAGAATCCTGTGACGGTGCCATGTTGAAAGTCACTGAGCTCTTCAGTAAGGCCATTCTACTGCCAATGTTTGTCTATGGAGATTGCATTGGTGTGTGCTCAATTTTATACAGCTGTCAGCAACGGGTGTGGCTGAAATAGCCAAATCCACTAATTTGAAGGCGTCCACATACTTTTGTATATATAGTGTATATATTCATACTGATGGGATAATCGCGAGCTCAGGCACATCAAATACCAGAGCTGGACAAGTTTGAACATAGATGTAGGGCTGGTAGTTAATAATGCATTTGAGCTGAATCACATTCTCTGCATATTAATGTTCGGCTTCACCCAAAGGAAAAGCAGCATTTTCTCAGTGATGGCTAAGCGTCTTTGGACTGTCAAGTGTGTCTAAAACCCTGCGGCTGCCTCTGCATGGGAGATTGCCCATCCTTCCTCCCTCTCTGAGCGTGCAGTGTACCCCTCCCCAACACTGGCGCACCTAATCCACATAGATGTCTACCAGGATTTGTGTTTAGGATTAGTATTGTTATGCAACACTTTATTTTTGTCGTTGAAAAAAGTCTGGGGGGAAACCTCCTCCGCACCTGCCACAAGCCTCTCATCCTGAGAAAAGGATTCTACCTCAAGTGAAACCTTCTGGTTCTCGCCTGTAGTTTGAATGGATTCCGTGAGGATTCGTTACATACATCTGCTCTTAGTTGTAACTGTTTAACGTGGCCCTTCATCTGGGTATGTAGCTGTCTTGAAAGTGCCAAAACCGCAGTTGAAGGTGGACACCCCGCCTCTGCTTTTGTAAAAAGCTAAGGGATGTGCTTTGAGAAATGTGGGCCCAGATATCAATTCAATGTCTATTTCAAGTTGGCTCCACATCATTTCATTGAGATGACGTGGAAGCAACGTTGATTCAACCAGTGTGTGCCCAGTGGGATGTCATTATGTGTACCGTATGTCTATGCTTTGTTGAGCTCAATCAGTTAAGGTAACATAACCTTGCGACTCAGAGCCTGATGATGGCTGCCAGAGGGCGCTAAATAAGATGAAAACATTGAAACATTGTTTTTATGACACAGTGACTTGAGCCAGACTTATTGTTATTGCCAGCTGTATTTTCCTGTGCACTGCAGTAACAACTTCCTCCACTGTAATTCACTGTCATCCATCACACATCGCAGTTGCCACGGCAGCAATTCATGCATGACTCAGCTTAATGGTCAGTGGATCACTTGCACATAGTTGTTATTGGAAATTGATTCCATTCTGTTCAAGTATGCTTGTCATGTATCTAAGCTGAAGGTGTTGGTCATCTGACACATGGACACACTTTTTGCTCAGTGACATAATTTTGTTCAGTGTCACAAATGAAAACAATTTCATATAATGACTTATGCAATTGGAACATGGATATTGCTGCGGGGAAATGAGTTTGAGTTGTTTTGTAAAAATATCATGTACCCAGCACATATAGTATAGCATGTACCCAGCACATACAGTATAGCATGTACCCAGCACATACAGTATAGCATGTACCCAGCACATACAGTGAATCTCATGAATATACACACAATACCCCATAATGACAAAGCAAAACATTATTTTTTTTGCAACTATATAAAAAATTAAAAACCCTTATTTACATAAGTATTCAGACCCTTTGCTATGAGACTTGAAATTGAGCTCAGGTGTATCTTGTTTCCATTGATCATCCTTGAGATGTTTCTAAAACTTGGAGTCCACCTGTGGTAAATCCAATTGATTGGACATGATCTGGAAAGGCCACACCTGCCTATATAAGGTCACACAGTTGACAATGCATGACAGAGCAAAAACCAAGCCATGAGGTCAAAGGAATTGTCCATACAGCTCTGAGACAGGATTATGGCGAGGCACAGATCTACCAAAACATGTCTGCAACATTGAAGGTCCCCACGAACACAGGATTTAATTTTTTATATAATCCATTTTAGAATAAGGCTGTAACGTAACAAAATGTGGAACAGTAAAGGGGTCTGAATACTTTCTGAATACATTGTTTTGGACAATGAATCACATGGTGAATCTTGTTAGTTTTCTTCATAGTGCCAGCTCCAAGAGTGAGGATGAATCAGACCCAGAGAAAAGCAACCCAAAGACATGGCTAATGTTATCCCACTTGATTTACTCTGATACACAGCTATGCTACTGTATGTAGCACCACTTGATCCAGTGTTTTCCATGTGAATTATACATGCAATATTGGTGGGTGTGTTGCAATAGAGCACAAATAATTCAGGTAAGATGAGAATGGGGAGGCTCACTGAAGCATTAAAGACTGTGCGATCTAAATTTCATATTGAGCCGACATATGCAGCATTTACCGTGAATGCAGTCTCTAATAGCGAGGGAACATTGCCTTTAAATTTCAATCACACTGTAACACTGAACTTCAGAGCTACGGAATACATCCATCCCCATTCTCCCAAATGTCTGGTGCCTAAATCAAGTGAAAATGCCCTGCTAGAGTTCCACACACTTAATGATAATCACATCAGTACCAGCATAACCCTTGAACAGTAAGACACCACAGCTTTTCACACCTGTCAGATCGTTGAAAATGGAATTGATATTCTGCTTAGAAAGTTCATATTTGTGTGTATTTTTTTTTACTTGAAAATATTAAAGCTAAAAGGCTTTCTGTTATGGTAGATTTTACCCCCCCCCCCCACACACACACACACACACACTTAAGGAAGAGCATTTACGCTTTGCTACATTTTGCTGATTAACTTTTAAACAACCGAGCCACTCCTGTGAAATCCTCATGTATTTTTTATTGGCTTTTTGTAGGACAGTGCAATCTTCACTTGACAAAGAGCATTCACAGAGAATGAGGAGGGAGGAGGAAACTGTGCCATGGAGGATCATACTGCTCTAATCTAGATCACTGATACACATGGCCACGGAGCCAATGACATGCTGCATTAGGGATGAAGGGATGAGGTACACAAACTCTGAAATCCCCCCAGGCTGCAATACACAGATAGAATTTGCAGGTCCTGCTCAGGCACATTCTCAGCCAGGATATTGTACAGCTGGGATAGTCCACTGGCTCCACTGTCAACCATCAGCCCGGCTGGAAAGAAAAGATGCCATCTGAAGGCTCAACAAAGTATGTGTTTCTTGGCCAGACTGCATCTCAGTAACCGTTGGGACCATGTCATATTGATATGGTATGATGATAGAGGACGTGGCTTGGAACCACATTTCCAGAGAAGTGTTTTCATCTTATCAAACATTACAGTTGCCCTTCACCAAGTTCTAAGCATGACCAAATCCCCTGCTTCGGTTGATCTTCATCCCTGCTTCCCTCACCACTTCCATTTAATCTGAGTCTTAATAATCTTTCAATATCAGCCAGCCTTATCTCCATGGCCTCTGTGTTCATAGATACAGTATCATTAATGTCACTGTTCTGGCCCTCCAGTGGTGGAATGACAACACTGTCAACAATGGTAAGGATGAGGCATTGCTTCCCAGGTACTGTAGATAGGAATAATGGTTGCTGTCTGACCTCTGGTGGTAGGCCTACCTTTTTCACAATTACCTTTCTCACTTATCTTGTTTTCTTCATAGCGTTGATTTCACATTACAATTGTGTTAATATCCACTGGGGAAAAACAAGTTGAATCAATGTTGTTTCCACATAATTTCAACCAAAAAAGTACATGTGATGACATTGAATCAACGTGGAAAACTGATTGGATTTGCAAAAAGTAATCAATGTAAAGGGAATTTAGTATTTTTTTTCACCCAATTAATTTAACCTAAGGAAGTGAACGTTATTGATAATAAGGGCTATTTGGAGAAAATCAGACCTCTGAAATGAAAACGGATGCCCCTCCCTTCAGCAAAATAGATTTGACCTGAACCCTCCATGAATGCATGAAAAAAGGGTGACCCTCTCCTATAACCCAAATAATAATGAAACATAAAGTGGATAGCAGAGACCATATCTACAGACCAGAGCCTTAGCCTTAGAGCCTTAGAAACCGTCCTGTAAGCATTACATGGCAATGCAGGGATTTTGCACAGGGCTGCGTGACAGAAGGTTGAGCAGAAGTGGGATTATCTACTTTATAGTAAAAGCATTGCATGAATCTATCATTGTATTTGCAGGTCCGAGAAAATTTTGATTTTTGTAAACATTTCATGCAATTCTACATGATTTCACATATAAGCAGAATGTTTTTTTAATCAATCAGTGTATTTATAAAGCCCTTTTCACATCAGCAGATGTCACAAAGTGCTATACAGAAACCCAACCTAATAATACCACACAAATTACTGAAATTACAGGCTAAGAATGGACAGAGTTCATCTTATCATATTTCTCCAATGCCAAATCAGTGTGTTTTGTTTGCAACGAAACTGTCCTTGATTGCAAATAAATCAATCTGAGACATCATTAGGAATCTGGGCATGGTCCTTTCAAAAGTTAGGCCTACCTTTCCACTCCAGACAGATTATAACACAGAAAAATGGAAGGTTAACTGCTGGCTACTCTTCCTCCATGGCTTAACCCAACGAGAGAATGTCTTAAGAGTTTCCCCAGAAGCTGTCTGTGTTAAAACCTCTTATATTGTACAGAAAGTGAACATCTTAATCAATTGATAGTGACAGAATTAGATTACTTCACAGGCAAAGTACATTTTTTGTCTCCTCGGCTATAGAAGGTTGTATGTAGCTCAGCCTCTGAAACAAAACAATGATATCCTAATATGCATCGAAATAAATTAACATATTCTCCAGGTATTTTACAGTTCATTTCTAGCATAAAGCATTGTGGACCAAAGCACTGTTATAGATCACTTTACATAATCAGATATGTTTACTTTCTTCAAAATCTTAAGCTAACTAGGGGTAGGCCTGTGCTATTTGCCATTTTCATTAATAAAAGGTAGACATATGGCATACCCTCTTATACCCTCTCAATTCAAGTCTTGGTTTTAACTTAACAGCCCTTCAATGACAGGCTATTTAAAGAGTGGAGGAATTGACTGACAAATGTATGGATATAGCAGCAGCCTAATTTCTTCCGTCAAACAGGTAGGCCTACCTCTTATTTCTCAAATAGGAAGAAATAGGCTCCAACACAAAGCCCTCTTGTTATCAGTAAAGTCTATTTAAAATTAAGACATTTTAAATGAATTATGCCTACTTGAATTTGTTTAATTTCAGCACCATGAGCTGTCCATTTCCGATTAATTGTTCCACGGCTGCTTCTTCAAGTTTCAGCACCACAATGTAAGTTACTTGAATCTGGCTTATTGTGAGATAATTAACTCTGATAAATAGGCCTACATCCTGGGCAAGAAACATATTATTTTTTATCAAATCAATTATAGTAGAAGCAAGATATCAAAGTTGACCTCCGGTCCTCCTCATCTTTGCGCTCTCCTTTTCAAACTGAACAGAACATAGGTTGCTAAAGGTCAGTCCACGGGCAAGATTTTTTGGACTATGCCAAATAAATACATTTTGGAAGAAGCCTTTGACTTTCCTCCTGAACTGACACCTTAGGCCTACACAGTACAACCATTGGTTAGGCAGTACACAAAAACGTTTTTGATCAGCAAGAGCAGAGCAGGCCAGGGCTCAGGGTTGGAATATCCCTTGCAGTGTGCAATGCAGCCTAGATATATTTACACCATCCCTGCAGCTATCTTAGAAATATAACATTGCTCTGTGCTTCTCTGAGCATGCACTTCATAGCCTATAGGCTATGGATAATTTGATTGAGACCACACTAAATAGCCTATAGGCACACTTCATTGATATAGCCCCAGCTGAGAATCAGAGATGAGGGGCGGAATTGGGCACACATTGATACAGCCTAATAAGCAACTAATTCAAAAACACTGACAAATATTGAAATTTCATCAATTACAAATTACATGACCCTCCCCTGGACTAGATACAAAAAAATACTGAACCCTCCCCTTGACTGAAATTGAAAAAGCATGACCCTTCCCCAATTTCCTTCAGGTAACCATTATGTACATTTCGATCCACCCCTAAATCCAATGACAGGTTGAAATGTTTGATTGATTTCATGTTGAATTCACATTAGTTGACAACTCAGATGTTTCTACAACTTGATTGAAGTCCACCTGTGGTAAATTCAATTGATTGGCCATGATTTGGAAAGGCACACGCCTATCTACTGTATATAAGGTCCCACAGTTGACATTGAATGTCAAAGTAAAAACCAAGCCATGAGGTCGAAGGAAAGGATTGTGTCAAGGCACAGATCTGGGGAAGGGTACCCAAAAACTTACTCATTGAAGGTTGCAAGAACACAGTGGCCTCCATCGTTCTTAAATGGAAGAAGTTTGGAACCATCAAGACTCTTCCTAAAGCTGGCTTCCCACCCAAACTGCGCAATCGGGGGTAGAAGGGCCTTGGTCAGGGAGGTGACCAAAAACCCGATGGTCACTCTGACAGAGTTCCTCTGTGGAGATGGGAGAACCTTCCAGAAGGACAACCATCTCTGCAGCACTCCACCAATCAGGCCTTTATGTTAGAGTGGCCAGACGGAAGCCACTCCTCAGTAAAAGGCACATGACAGCCCGCCGGGAGTCTGCCAAAAGGCACCTAAAGGATCTCAGACCATGAAAAACAAGATTATCTGGTCTGATGAAACCAAGATTGAACTCTTTGTCCTGAATGCCAAGCGCCCCACGTCTGAAGGAAACCTGCCACCATCCCTTAGGTGAAGCATTGTGGTGGCAGCATCCCTACGGGGAAGCATTGTGGTGGCAGCATCCCTACGGGGAAGCATTGTGGTGGCAGCATCCCTACGGGGAAGCCTTGTGGTGGCAGCATCCCTACAGGGAAGCATTGTGGTGGTATCATCCCTACGGGGAAGCATTGTGGTGGCAGCATCCCTACGGGGAAGCATTGTGGTGGCAGCATCCCTACGGGGAAGCATTGTGGTGGTATCATCCCTACGGGGAAGCATTGTGGTGGCAGCATCCCTACGTGGAAGCATTGTGGTGGCAGCATCCCTACGGGGAAGCATTGTGGTGGCAGCATCCCTACGGGGAAGCATTGTGGTGGTATCATCCCTATGGGGAAGCATTGTGGTGGCAGCATCATGCTGTGGAGATGTTTTCAGCGGCAGGTACTAGTAGACTAGTCAGGATCCTTGATGAAAACCTGCTCAAGAGCACTCAGGACATCAGACTGGGGCGAAAGATCACCTTTCAACAGGACAACGGTCCTAAGTACACAGCCAAGACAAAGCAGGAGTGGCTTCGGGACAAGTCTCTCAATGTCCTTGAGTGGCCCAGCCAGAGCCCGGACTTGAACCCGATCTAACATCTCTGGAGAGACCTGGAAATAGCTGTGCAGCAACTCTCCCCATCCAAAATGACAGAGTTTGAGAGGATCTGCAGAGAAGAATGGGAGAAACTCCCCAAATACAGGTGCCAAGCTTGTAGCCGAGGCTGTAATTGCTGCCAAGGGTGCTTCAACAAAGTACTGAGTAAAGGGTCTGAATACTTAGGTAAATGTGATATTTCAGGTTTTTTGTTTTTATACATTTGCCAAACTTTCTAAAAACCTATTTTTGCTTTGTCATTATGGTGTATTGTGTGTAGATTGATGAAAGAAAGAAAAACGATGTAATCAATTTTAGAATAAGGCTGTAACGTAACAACATGTGAAAAAAAGGGGTCTGAATACTTTCCGAATGCAATACAGGTCACAATGGCGTGGCCTATCCATAAAAAACTGAAGTAAAGGTGCATGATTCATAATCATTGACATTTGGTACTTGGGATAGTCCAAAATAGAAATAGGGCGATTGGGAGTCTACAATGATGCATTACGTAAGAGTTATTTCCATGTGATTTATCTATAAGATTTTTTTCGGCTACAGGTACAATTAAATGCATATTATATTTCACTTGGTAAATAACGATGTGTTAGAATGTACCAAGTGACAGGGCCTAATACCGGATTTGGACTGTGCAACAATTTTGCCTATACCAGTATAGGACTGTAGGTCTACAGCTGAAGGAGGTGAATGTTCTGTATGCTCACTTATTTGTTTGACCTGCCTGTAATCGATAATTTAATCTGTTTGAAGTATTTGCGTGAGTATACTAGCCTAAATTATTTTAATGCGTAGCTCAGTAATTTTGGAAAATACAATGCAACTTCGGTCAGAGAGAACAATAGCGCATTGCATACCCAGTATTTAAACTGCTGATAAGAAATACACGTCGAATAACCGCATCTAATTTCGAACCGGTCTAATCTAGACGGGCATAGGACAATGGCGACGTTAACAAGCCAGGATTCAACCGCTCAAGCGCGGGTTTATTTCCAAACGCCTCCCGGTACCGAGGATTCAGAAGTCGTCCAGAAGCAAGGCCGGGTAACCGTGAAATACGATAGAAAAGAGCTGAGGAAGCGACTCAATTTAGAGGAGTGGATAATTGAGCAGTTAACGGATTTATACGACTGTGAGGTAGGCAATGACACAATCTATTATTTGTTTACAGTAAAAAAAATCCCCATTCGTTTTTTGTTTTTATTTTCAATGATCTCTACCTTGATTGGGATTGATGTAGGCTATAGGATTGCAGTAATATTAAAACCTAGGGGCTACAATAATATAAACAAATATGAGTGGGAATTACAGACACAATGTAGGGCGTGGCCACATAATTGTAATACTGTACTAAACATGTGAATAAATTAGGTGTCTGCTCAGGTAGCGAGTGACAGAATGTGCTGTTTCAATAAAATGTGTGCATAATGTATTGATAAGTAGGAGGATAGGCCGGTTGGCACTGAGTTCTATGGCCACTGCACCTGCAAAGCAATTACAGTACAGCCTGCCTACTCTGTTGGATTAGCATGTGATGACCACTTCAAATGTTACATAATGGCAATGCCTGATTGTCTTTAACAAAGGAAATATCATTGACTATGGATAGATATCCTACCCCACACTCTCTGCTTCTCCATGGAAATGCGTTGGTACATACTGCATGACAGTGCACAGCATGACATGTGTGTGATGTATTCAGCATGAACAACTATGAGGTGATCATCTTCATGAATGATCCCTGTAAACAACATATTTTTACAGCACCCCTTTAGGCATGTCTAGAGTCCATTGGCTCCAGTCCTCGAGTACCCCTGACAGTACACATTTATGTTGTAGCCCTGGACAAACATGCCTGATTCAGCTCATTGAGTGCCTGATGATTAGTTGACTAGTTCAATCAGATGTGCTTGTCAGGGGTACTAGAGAACCAGAGTTAGGAACCACTGGTCTTGAAAACGGAATTGATCAGGTGTTTTGACACACAATAACACATGAACTATTCACATAAAGGTGTTGCAGCAGCACCTATGCATCAGATAAGTTGGGAACAACATGGTTAACATTATAGGTTGAGAAGTAGCATGCAGCGCCGGCACATTACGCATTATTGGACAGTAACGACATTGACCATTACCTATGTCACATGGTCCTCAGAGAGACCAACTGGACTAGTAAAGTGCTAATTGAACTAATAATTACCTTGGCTGGAGCAGAGGGTGACCTATAGTGGGAGATATGAATGTGATTTATCAGTGTTTTGATTTAGGCAACTCTGGTACTCAGGGTTGTGCCAGGGTCAGAGGAGATGCTGAGTGTTTTCTGATTGGCCTATGTTATATGAGTGTGGGCTCTTGTAACTACTATTTGACCTCCTGACTAGGTCCTTGGGCTGTAGATTATAGGCATGTAAACAGCAATACAGTGTACTAACTGGAGATTGTATTGTAATGTTGTATTTCTATAGGGATGTCTACTTCTAAACAGTCATGTTCAATTGAGTAGACAGCAGTCAGGAAGTCTGTGTGTATTGTTATCAGTACACACCACATAGGGGGTTCAGCCCATCCTGTTGTGTTGAGAAGCAGAGGGAGGAAGCTAGGGACATTGGGGACCTATGGAGGATGTTCAGAGGTGAGACTGCTGTACAAAAATATTGGGTTTGATCCTTAGGCTGTCTGATATATTCATTAGTTTTTTTCTACTCTCCTCTCTCTGTTGTTTTCTCTATATTTTCTGTGTCTATGTCTTTGTCTATCACCATCACTGTCTCTCTCACTGCCTTTGCCTCTCTCAGGAGGAGGAGATTCCAGAGTTGGAGATTGATGTGGATGAGCTGTTGGATATGCCCACTGATGGAGACCGGGCATCCAGGGTCAAGGTGACCGCTAAACCCTATTCTATATTGAATACAAATCCACTATTGTTCATTTGTATCGAGGGCTGAATCCTTACTTTAGGTCAATCTCAAAATGTGATGGGAAATCTCCCATGTCATTACATGCATTTACAGTTACCCATGTTGATTTCAAGTTAGGATTCGGCTCTTCTAATGGAGTTATTTCCTCTTTCACTTCGTACTGTTTCGCAGGGTTTGCTGGTTGACTGTTACAAACCTACAGATGTAAGTTAAAAATTAGAATAAGATTATTATCTGCTTCTGTTATTATTCTGCTTCTGTTAAGCTTTAAACCCAGCATTGGAGTGACTGATCAACTGAAAATAACTGTCTGGAACCAACTTCCCATCCATTGTTTTGACTGTTTCTCAAATAAATGAGTAATACAGTAACATGTATGATAACAGTTGTTCAGTCTCACATCACCCTCCATTGTTCATTTACTGCAGGACTTTGTCACGGCTCTCCTAGAGAAGGTTAAAGGTCTGCAGAAACTCAGCACTCCGCCCAAAAAGAATGAAAAATCTTCTCCTTAGCTTCAGAACACCCCCAACTGATTACAACTCAGTTCTACACAGGGACACCCAGCTAGAAACCCTCAGCACCTAGAATCCTTCCATCAGCAGGATTGGTAGAGGGAAGAAGATCGACCAATCAAATCTCTGCAGCAGGGATTACTATGTCTCTGTCTTTGTTAAAACTATTTGTGGATTTATAATCATGTTATACATATACAGTAGTAAGTGATGAGTGTTCAAATATCAGAATATAGTACAGCATTGATAAACTGATGACATGGAGGAAGAACATGACAACATTTAACTTGAGCTATAAGTCACCAACAAAGCATGACAAGTACATAAACCTCATGACAGCTCATAGTGAGTCATGACAGATGCAACTTTATGCAGTCTAACAAATGTAACTCTTTAGTTAGTTGATTAGTCAACATCACTGTATGTATAGTAACAGCTAGAAATAGTGAACTATCCTTGGTTGGTAATAGTTGGAGCCGTGTCATTTTTACGATACTAGGATTTATAGAGAAGCAAAGTGTTACTCGAGAATGGTTTATTTGGGGAAACGTTAGTTAAGTCTGTGTAATGATTTCAAGCCGAGCACTGTCATCACCTGTCTAATATATTTTTTGAAAGGGAAGCATGAAGGGCTTTTCAACATTTCACACTGGACTACTGGGAGTGAACATTATGCTTTTTGTTACACCTTTGACATGAGCAAGTGTGGACAGTTATCAATGACAAACACCAGCATGCCACACAAGGCACTGTAATAACATCAGTAGCCTACGCGTTTTCATTGCGCACATTTTTTGTTAAATATACATTTTGGGAATAATGCATGACTGACTCTATAAAACACAGGAAAACATTTGCAAATTAGGGTTAGAGCCCATTTAAATCCATGACATGAACTTTCACTACAGTGAATGCTTTTGAGTCCTACTATAACATATGGTTCAACTGTTTTCCCCTCCATATCCTCCACCCTGGTGCCTGAGAGTGACGGGGTGGGTCTGTTTCTCAGACCTGACCCAAGTAGATAAAAAGCTATATAAAGCGAAGGCCTTTCTACTTGTTTCTCAAACCCAAAACACTTAGTCATTAACCATACAGTAAGCACTGCGAAAAGGACTTCGGCCTTAGAAGACCACAGCAATGATTGTATCGACTATTGTGGATTAAGCAATGTCTTTGAAAAGTATGACAATTGGTCCTGCATTTCGCTGCGCCCGCATGTGTACACCTCATTACTATAATTCCTTAATCTTTTGGACCCCATTGAGATGTTATTTTGGGCAGGCTTTTAACTACCAGATTCGCAGTGCATCTCCTAGAACCTGCATCACGTTGAAGACTGAATCAAATCACGAACTGGGTTCATTTTAGAGTGCTGGAGGTACAGTAGGCGACTGCATAATCTGTGGTGTGTGTGTTTAAGATGTGATTGCAAAACTGTAGTGACGTAATGTAGCAATACTTAATGGTGCTGTTTAACAATTTGTTACATTTTTATTAAAATTCAATACGTGTTTTACCTACTCTGACTTGCGTGCACTTACGATGTTATTGTAATGTACTGTAGCTAAATATCTGGCAGGAAAAAAACACTAGCAGTCACACTTTTAAAATCCAAATATCTTTAATCAATTTAAACAAACTGAAACATGAACATTGGTCAAGTCTTATATACCAATGAAGTGAAATTGGAATTCCAAAACTAAAATTCATTGACAAATACTCCATTCAATAGAGCCTGAAAACCCATTGAACAGTGCACTATCGCTTATCTTGTGCTACCATAGTGCATGTATGTTGTTCGACTAGTTCCCTCAGCATGATACGTACCCTGTAAGTTACACTTATCAGGCTAGTAAAATACTCAAAAATTACGATTCATTTAAGTCAAAGAGCTAGTTGGTCTCACATTTAGAAAAACATAACACTGGAATGATGGAAGGGGCAATTTTGAATGCGGAACTAAAAATTATTATTTGCTTGCAAAAATGTATAATGTTTAAGGCATTGGAGTTCAAATTCACCAGGGAGTACCAGTTACATATGATGTTAGCTATAGTTGAATAGTATCTATATTATGTAGGATCTTCAACAGCTTTTAGCACTATACAGTATTCCAGTGCAACGACTAATGCTAAAGAGAAACAGTCCCCCTGTGCGTTGTCTTGGGTAAGTAGGAGTTAAGGAAGAAGTTATGGTAGGGCAGCCACAGTGACTTAAAAACAGCACTAACAGGCAGCTTATTTTGTTTTAAGTTGATGTTCACTATAAGTCAGACCTCCTCTCGATGCCGAGTAGTTCCACTTCAAAAATGAGAGTGGCACCACCTGTTGGAGACACAGGGTAGTTACAAACTAATATGGTGGAAAGCTATTCACAATAAAGACATGGTTACCTCAGAGACTGACTTGTAGAGCAAGCCAGTGGTAGATCTAGAGAAATATCAGAATTACCTGGAATCTTAGGGGGTGCTCCTCTGTCTCCATATCCTACAAAATAAGTCATGTGAATGGAGAGATCAGAACAGTGGGAGTGTAGGAAAATGGACTACAAGGCAAGACTTATCTTGTGTAATAACGGATGGGTTAATATAACTCTAAGCAGGTGCAATAAAATAAAAAATGACCTAGATTCAGTCAGCAGTAATGTGGTGAAGCCTGTGAAGTATCAGTGGTCATTGGGACAGTGAAATGTGAAGTATCAGTGGTCATTGGGACGGTGAAATGTGAAGTATCAGTGGTCATTGGGACAGTGAAATGTGAAGTATCAGTGGTCATTGGGACAGTGAAATGTGAAGTATCAGTGGTCATTGGGACAGTGAAATGTGAAGTATCAGTGGTCATTGGGACAGTGAAATGTGAAGTATCAGTGGTCATTGGGACGGTGAAATGTGAAGTATCAGTGGTCATTGGGACGGTGAAATGTGAAGTATCAGTGGTCATTGGGACGGTGAAATGTGAAGTATCAGTGGTCATTGGGACAGTGAAATGTGAAGTATCAGTGGTCATTGGGACAGTGAAATGTGAAGTATCAGTGGTCATTGGAACAGTGAAATGTGAAGTATCAGTGGTCATTGGGACGGTGAAATGTGAAGTATCAGTGGTCATTGGGACGGTGAAATGTGAAGTATCAGTGGTCATTGGGACGGTGAAATGTGAAGTATCAGTGGTCATTGGGACAGTGAAATGTGAAGTATCAGTGGTCATTGGGACGGTGAAATGTGAAGTATCAGTGGTCATTGGGACGGTGAAATGTGAAGTATCAGTGGTCATTGGGACGGTGAAATGTGAAGTATCAGTGGTCATTGGGACAGTGAAATGTGAAGTATCAGTGGGCAAACTCACCGAGCTCTGAGGGGATGACCAGTTTCCTCTTCTCTCCCTCACACATTCTAAAGAGAGAAAGTGGGATTGATGGATTAAGAACCTTGAATGCAGGGGTCAGAAATCAATGTTGTTGTTTTTTTTTTACACCTTATATCCAAAAGAACATCACTATAGTTTTTACACGGTCTACAAATGTAAGTCCTCACAAGTCATCCAATGCATGAGGACACTAGTAGTCAACAGGGGGAACGTAAAAAACAGGCACCAACCCGAGCAGGCCCTGGTCCCAGCCTTTGATGACTTGTCCGGTTCCCAGAGTAAAGGTGAATGGCTGGTTCCTTGGAATGCTGCTGTCAAACTCTGTTCCATCCTCCAGCTTTCCCTGCAGACAAACAGTTATTGACTAAACACACATTGTCCACCCAATCAAAGGATCAGCGAATTCATCTAGTACTAAAAGCATAGGCTACAGCTAGCTAGAACTGCAGTGCATAACATAAAATTTCTCTCTAGACCTGTATGTACCTACATTGTACCTAAGACCTGTATGTACCTAAACTTGCATTCGTAGGCTAGGTTGTAGCAAATTCATGATGGGTATATGGAAAATCAAAGTATCAAGTAGTAGCCTAAACCTATCGCTGTTAAATTGAACTAGGTGAAATTAATATGAATGACAGTCATCCAATAGAAATAAGACCATGCGCAATATTTTTTTTAAATCGGATCTTAAACAGCACTGACCGCCACTGAATAATAAGTCTATATTTTGCATTTGTACAATTATTTTGATGTGATATGAAAGTAGAGGGCTTTATGTTTCTAGAACCATACTACAATTGAGAATCAATTCACGTTTAAATTAAGTATTTGGCTGTTTTTTGACTGTTTTGGCAGCCAGAGCCAGCCCTACATATAATGAAGTCTTAGAAGTCGGCTAGTAAAGCTAGCCTACACTCCTTAACAGTACATCTTGGCCTAAAATGAAAATATATACTGCTTTAGGACATGTTTTTCATTCAGTGTCTAAATGGAGAAGCATCTCAATTTTTACTCACGGTGTAGTGCATGTTCAGCACATCCCCTTTACGTGACTTGATGGGGCAGTTGTCAACTCTTTTCTTGATACCAATTTGGAGCTTCTTTTTGTCGCCCCCGCGAACTGCCGGAGCCAGGGACACCAGAGTGACCACAAACAGCAGACAAAGCCTCATTTCTGGAGTACACATGAGAGAGTTAATGTTAAGACAGAGTGCAAATCTCATAGGCTTCCATCTGGCTACCTAACGTAGTTTATAAACTTGCTACACGTCATCATCAATGGGCGCATGATTGGAAAAATAAAATGGAAGCTGTGTAGCTGAGCTAACTATATCTATAAATCTATTTGTGATTCAATCATAAATGGGAGCATATGTGTGTAAGTTTCATTGTCATTATCAAAACATAAACATATGTTTAACAGTTATATGGCTACATAGAACTATAAGCCTCAAGCCTGACGATTGGGGCAAACTAGTTAACTTAACGTTAGCTAACGTTAGCTAGCTAGTATCTGCTGTGCCAGTATCTGATATCCGTTATGACAATTACTTTAGCTAGGTTCCTCAAAAAATGTATTGAGCCTTCATGCGTTTCAAAAAGCTAGTCATTAATCATTTCTCAAGAAGCTTACCAGTGTTAATAAAACACAAAAGATGGTCGGTGTGCTTCCAAATGTTCCGAAGCCGAGTGATTGAATGAATGTCCCAGATATGGCTACGCAATGATTTTCTGTCATGCTATTGGTCCGTTCTCAGAGCTAGCAGAGAAAATAGCTAATCTTGAACTGTCCGGCAGGTGGTGGCAAAGTATGTAATGGAATAAAAGCACTAAAGCAGACCGATATGTTGTAGCTACATTATATTGATAATAACAAACAGGAGCATAATATTTTTGAATTATCATTTGACACACAATTATCATCACACACGCTCATGCGGGCACACCAGAGGAGGCTGGTGGGAGGACCAATAGGAGGACGGGCTCATTGTAATGGCTGGAATGGAACTGTATCAAACATGGAAACCACATGTTTGACGCTGTTCCATTCCACCCATTACAATGAGGTTGTCCTCCTATAGTTTCTCCCACCACCCTGTTGTGCACTCACACATTCACATGCGTGCACACACACACACACACACACACACACACACACACACACACACACACAAAATGCAGCTATGCAGGAATGTGATTACCTGTGTATGATCAATAGCAGTATATTGACTGAAAGTCCTCCTGGACACTTTTAGCCTCCTTTCAGATGAGAGCCATCCATTGTAATGTAGTTTACAGAAGTTCAATCAAGGAGGTTGGTCTGAATGCCAATTTAACTTAATCCAGTAAGCATAACATAATTCACTTTTGTTTCCTATTCTACAGGCATAATGGGAATGAATACACACGTATCATCATCAGCATAGCACCTTGTACCTTCTCCTCTTTCCTATTAGTGGAATGTCAGTCACCTATTTACCTTATAGACTATTAGCACGGCAGAATAATGCACATTCCTCAAGCTTGCCATTTAACCTACACTCTTTGAAAAAAAAGGTGCTTTCTAGAACCTTAAAGGATTATTTTTCTGTCCCCATAGGATAACTCTTTGAATAACCTTTTTTGGTTCTAGGTAGAACCCTTTTGGTTCCAGGTAGACTGCTTTATGTAGAACAGCTCCACAGAGGGTTCTACCTGGAACCCAAAAGGATTCTCCAATGGGGACAGTCTTAGAACCCTTTTGGAAACCTCTTTACTAAGTTGTCTTCAACAACTACCCGCCTTCCCACCAATCGAGCCTGTACTCGATTGAACCGTAATTACGGCATTATTTTCCAACAAGGTTTTCCATTAGGGTTCATATGACACAGTTTGTGTGTGTGTGAGAAACAGAGAAACAGAAAAACAGAGAGAGAAACCATTATAAAGGTTATCGTTGCCATGCACACCAAATATATACAGCCTGCCTCATTCTCTCTCTACATTCAGACTACTGAGGCAAAGACAGATTCAGGTTGGATATTCAACGGATATTTGCCTGTAGTTTTCCTTACGTCCACCAAAGGCAGTTAGGGACCGTCAACATAGTGACAAATCAAAATATTCTAATTTCGAAAGCTCTTTAACCATTACTCCTAAAACTTCTAAAAACTGGTTCTAGCTAACGCGATGGCATAAACACATCGCACACACTTTTTTTTTGTCGATTAACATCTCGCACTATTTTAAATTATTTATTCAAATGTTTGAATTTCAATAGCTCCTTGGTCATGTGACCTACTGACTTCAAACAAGGTTCAGAATGTCCAATGACTACCCTTCTATATTGCACACCCTTTAGTTTGTCCCTTTTCATCTCATACGTTTCTCGTTCATCCATTCCAGCGCATCACTAATGAGATGACGAGGCATTTGGCTACCTCAAGAGACTCTTAATTATGTCCCGCCGTTTATCCCCACTTCATCGAATTTCCTCACTTTGACATGAGGGGGTCACAGCCACCCCAAAGGTGGTTTGAGTGCGACCGCGAAGGGTAGCATGTTACAGTTAGATATAATCAATTTGACATCCATTCGAGTCACGCCCGGTGGTATCATCAGAGGCTTTTCTGTCTTACAAACTGGGCAGTTGCCCGCTACTAACCTTCAGCGGACATTAACTGGATTTTTACACCCAATCGACATCAAGTGCCAGCACAATACTTATAGGCTTGAGAACCAAATATCCCTCGCTGTATCTACCATCGACCGGATGTTCAGAAGTAGTAACAGAAAATAATCATCCCCTTTTAATAATTTGCTAGCCTAGTCAGCCCTCCGGGACAGAGCCATAGGAACCACCTTTACCAGCACTTTGACATGAGGTGGTCACAGTCACCCCACGGGTGATTTGAGTGTGACAGCGACAGGTGGGTACGCTCCTTTGAATTTCATCAAGTTGACATTCAGTGATCCGTGCCCAGTGGGAACCTAGACTTCTTCCGTCCATTTTATGGTTCCGCAGCAAATCAATGGGCGTGGATGGTCCTACCCACATCAGATGTACGCCTCCATCCCCAGACAAGCTGGAGATACCTCTCCCCACTCCGTAGGTCATGAGCCAGATCCATGCAATGCCCTATCACTGCGGGGCCAATGGGTTTAGGCTCCGCCTCAAGTCTAGTGAGTGTAAAGGAGACCACCCCACCTACAATGTGTGGGGCTGGCGGGCGCCGTAGCTGGGGAGATCCACGAGAAGGGCCCGGCGCACGTCCAGAGTTACCGCCACCAACCGCCGAACCTAACCCCCCACCGGTCCGCCTTCAAACACGCACACACAGCCCCTTGCGAGACCACGGACGAGAGACCGTGAGATAAGCCCCACAAAAAACTTCCAATAGTGGCGAGAGGAGGGCAATGGAGCGACTGCTCCCCAAGCCGCAGCTCGAGCCCAGCCCAGCCCGACCGACCGAGCCCTTAGAGCCAATCCTTATCCCGAAGTTACGTCTCTTTTTTGTCAACTTCCCTTACCTACATTATTATAACATGCCAGAGGCTGTTCGCCTTGCGAGACCTGCTGCGGATACGGGTACGGCCCGGTGTGAGATTCACACCCTCCCCCCCAGATTTTCAAGGGCCAGGGATAGCTCACCAGACAATAAAGAAACTGCAATGCTTTCCAGGGCTTGGGCCCCTCTCTCGGGGCGAACCAATTCCAGGGCGCCCTGCTCATCACAAAGAAAAGAGAACTCTCCCAGGGGCTCCCGCAAGCTTCTCCAGGATCGGGGCTCCCGCAAGCTTCTCCAGGATCGGTCGCGTTACCGCACTGGATTCCTCGCGGCGCCCGTCTCCGCCAGTCCGTGGACATTCTGAAAGTAGTTTGAGGTCAGTAGGTCACATGACCAAGGAACTATTGAAATTTGAAAGTTTGAAAAATTAATGTAAAATTGCATGAGATGACAATGAACATACTAAAGGGTGTGCAATATAGAAGGGTAGTCAGTGGACATTCTGAACCTTGTTTGAAGTCAGGTCACATGACCAAGGAGCTATTGAAATTTGAATGTAAAAAAAGTTAGTACTTTGTTTACGCTCCCTAACTAATTCAACTCGGAATCCAAAATGCTGCTCACATTTCCACGTTTATTAGCTTTGGAAAGTGGATTAATGTCCAAATCGTGAAAATTCGTAATGTGCAGCGAACTGCTTTCATTTAGAAATTAGTTTGTGGGTAGCCTGACATATACTTTAAAAACTTAAACAAGCCCTTTCCAACCACCAAAACAAATTCAGTCCTCAACCCTATGTCAGAATCTTAAGATCCTTGTTTTGACAGCTGGGATACTTGCATTATTCATATTGTTGGTGTGTTTGTGGCTTCTGTTTTTGCATGAGCGCAGAGAGCTGACATTAGAGATGAGTAATTCATAGACTTGACTTCAGGCTTCCCCGGGGGAATCCAGAGTAACATCTTCATTTCTAAATCAGAGGATTATTAGAAACAGTATCCAGGAAACAAGCACACCTCGGTTGTAAACACAGACTTATTGAACTATGTTTAATGCTGCCACACAGAGTATTGTACGGCACAGTGGCAAGACAAATCCCATCAAAACAGGTCACGTAATAGGAAAGCTGCAAGTATCCCACAGACCTTGAGGGATTATATCATATCAGTATATACAGCTTTATAAAATGTACTTCAAACATAAATGTTATATTAAGAACGATTAATTAAATTCAGATATTGGATTGACTCAGTATTCAATGGTAGCAAGACATAAGAGCCAGTAATCTCTAATATCTATTAGCCTGTTGTGGTATTTATCCATTTTCTTCTTAAATTAAAAAAAAAAAGCGGGAATTTATGATGGTAGTTAAGCTTTATTAATAACTTCCCTGGTGACTAATTACCAGTCTGGGATTGGAGGGCTGTTTGAAAGTCTGAAATAGGGCTGTAGGTGATATTGTTCATGCATGTTTTAAAAAAATCTTTATGCAATTGCACAAAGTGGAATATTTAATGCCAACGTTTACAAAGTCTGACAGAAGTCCTATATTTCTATATTCTAACATATCCTATTGCAACGTTCTGTGTATCAAAGCCATGCTCCAATCGTACCAATTTTGTCTGATAAACACTCCTAACACTCCCACTCCTCTCATTAGACCACAAACATGATCGTACTAATGGACAAATCTCAGCTCTGTACCAAGGTGGCATTTTTCTTCTCTAAAGAAACCTGGGCTTCATTTAATTAACAAGACTTAACACTAAGGTATTAGGCTAATGGATTGATTTTAAAATCATGAAGAATACTAATGACAGTTAAGTACTTGACCTCATTCTGTGGGAATTTGTGTTCTCCTCCCCCTCGTGTTCTGTCACGCTGGGAGCATACACTAACCCACGGTGAACCCCCTCGTCACAGCAAGCTCACCAAACATCCCAAATTAAGGGGATTATGAGGGTACAAAAAACTGAGGGGAGAGGACCAGCGATCGTTAGCTTTGTTACTGGGAGAGAGCCTGAGCCACACCTGTATAAATGAATTATGTTGCTGAAATGTTCTGCAAAAGTGGCTTCACCGTTTATTGTGGGAGGAGGGCAGAGAGCCTAGGTGATGGAGGAGCCAGAGATGAGCGATGTCAGATACATTAGGTCTGAATGGGAAGAGGGCAGAGAGCCTAGGTGATGGAGGAGCCAGAGATGAGCGATGTCAGATACATTAGGTCTGAATGGGAGGAGGGCAGAGAGCCTTGGTGATGGAGGAGCCAGAGATGAGCGATGTCAGATACATTAGGTCTGAATGGGAGGAGGGCAGAGAGCCTAGGTGATGGAGGAGCCAGAGATGAGCGATGTCAGATACATTAGGTCTGAATGGGAAGAGGGCAGGACACTGAATCAAACATTTATGACAGACTGCCACACAGGCACATTTCTAATAGCAAGGAAGCACACTCATGAGGTATGATTATCTCCGGGGTTAACTCCCTCCTTAAAAAATAGAACATTTGAACATAGACATTTAAAATATGCACTTTACAACCCATCTACAACTCAGTGAACAATACGGGCTCCCAGTCTCTTCTCTCTAGTCATACATTTCCTCTGCCCCCAGTCCTGAGTGTACATCACATGGCCATGGTCAGCACCTACAGGTAGACTACCCTGGTGCATACAGAGCAATTAATCAGCGCCTGGAAACACCCCAACTTCTCATCTACAGGAGCATACGGCAGCTCTGAGGCCCATCATCCATCAGTGCAGTAATGCTACAGAATAGTACACTACTCAGTATCTAAACTGTGAGGCTGTGCAAATGCATAGATTGCAGGCTTTAGAAGAGATGTAACTGTTTGAGTAACTATTGACTCAAAATGTCAAAATTATTAACAGTGTGGCATGTGAACGATTGGACACACACACGAGTTGTCCTCATATCTATCAATTTGTATCCATTAGGGGATTACGCTATTGGCAACCAATCAATGTGCACCAACTGATTGGGTAGGTTAGGGCCGTTCCTGTCCGTTTCCATTAGAGTGGGCCTTATCAACTATCGATCATCTGCCTTTCACACCCCTGCAACTGAATATGTACATTATTTATACCTATCGAGTGTCGACTTTCAAATTGTCACAATTATTGAATTGTTTATGTAGAAACATTTGTCTGCCATTTTGATTCATTTCACGCTACTCTTCATAATAGAGCACTTGAACAGAGCCGCACACTAAGTCTAAGATGCACCATTGCACACAAGCTCTATTATCAAAACATTCAAATGACAAAGAGCGAGAACTCTGTAATGCTCTTTTAATTTCTTTCAAAGTCCTGTCACATTGAAAAGAACATAAGGTTACACTGAATTAGTATTTGCATATTTTAAAACTGATCATCAAAAGACAGACATGAGAAGGATGGCAGAACTGCCACAGATCCCCAGCAAGATTCTAGAATACAAATGACATTGCTATTCAACATAATCGGTAGTAATGTTATTAACGCTTACAAGACATCTACGTATAAAGCTCATTAAACATTTATTTTTCCTATGTGGAAGTCTCCTACTTGACTTAGATAACTGTGCACACTGCACGCAAACATTTTACGCACAGAACCAATGTCGCTCGTAAGATAACAGGCTCAATTGTTGCATTCTTTAGGTGTTGCATTACTGGGCTTAGGTCCTATGTTTCACATACAGGTGTTGGAAGTGTAAGAAACAGATTACTATGGCTTGATACAACAGGTTGGTAAACTATTCTCAAGAGATGATTTGTAATTTCATAGATTATAGACATTACTTAATCATGACAAGGCTATGATTTTTCATGTAAAAACAAAACAAAATCAATAACATTTCTCTTTGCACTGCAAAAACTGCATTACATGACAATGCCTAGTGTGCTCATGATTATCAACACCCCAGATGTAAACAGACACAAAGTGGTTACCATGACAGTTGACAAAACAACACCCACTAGCACTCAGACAGTAGCCTCATGTACCACAAGGACACACCATATACAGAAGTAACATTCAACTACTTTTAATCTCTACACTGAAAACAAAGACCAATTATTTTGTCATCGGTTATTTGGGTCAAGTTCCTATGGGGTCTAAACAAGCTAAGTTTACAAAAACTAAGGCCCCTTAGTAATCCATTACCAGATTGAGAACATGAAACTACCCCCTACAACCTGTAAATCTCACTAGAGTCCAGTCAGTCCCAATGACAACCAGAATGACTAAATATGTCCAGTTATGTAGGATTCATTTATTTTTAAAAAGTCACAGCAACTTCCCAAAATATCAAGCATGTATCAGAAAATCAAGTATATTGGCGTTCATGTACAAAGCAAGGTAGTTGGTCAGAAATGTGTTATTTTAGGTTCAGTGTTCCTAAAGAAGAGTTTTGGTCAACAGTCACTTGTGCTTCAAAAACGCATAGGCTATCCACTTTCAGATGCAAAGGAAATGTACAATAAAAGCTTACCTCTTTTATAATGGGCTGGGGAAAATGAGCGAAAGTAATGCAGTGATCAGTGATGAGAGTAGACGTAGAACATCTTTACCCAGTCAATATAGTGAGATGGCGAGGACCATTAGGATGGAAACACTTCTTATGCTTCAACACCTATATTAATACTGTAACGACCCTGGGTTTATTGATGTTCATTTTCATTTTTCTATTTAAACATATCAGATGACACTCATGGAGGTGATGCTCGTACAGGGATGGCCTAAAGAGTATTGTACAATTTAAAACATGATTAGCCAAGATTAAGAGTTTATATTACATTAAATCCCAGAATGTCAACGGCTTATCAATTGCTTTACACTTATTTACTGCATCATTCATCTTCATATTGGCATAGCCTCAGCAATATAACTCTTCAGGAAAACGTTAGAGAATGACGTATATTGATTAACATGAATATATTAATATGAAAACTCCTAGATTTTATTCCCTTCCAATGGTTAATGATTGTACTTATCAGTTTCTAAAGTGACAGTGGATTACCGTACATATCACAAGTGCAATCCCCACAGGAAGCGCTCCAATAAACAAACATTAGTTCATTAATTGATTACAATCATACTATATATTTTTTTCCAGAATCTCAAAAATAGATACATTTCTCTCCTGCCTGCCTCTTTTCAACAGTTGGAATTGTACTTTAACATGTGAGACTGAAGGGGTTAAGGTTGTGCTCAAATGAATGTTTCCTGTCCTACTCGGTGATCTCCAGGATGAGGTCGTCTCCCTCCAGGCTGCTGTCGGCGTTGACGTAGATCTTTACCACAGTGCCAGAGAGGGGAGAGTTGACCACTGTTTCCATCTTCATGGCGCTGAGCACACACAGAGGCTGGCCCTTCTCCACCGCCTGGCCCTGCTTCACCTTCACTTCCACAACCTTACCCGGCATGGGAGCCCCCACCTGGCCACGCACATCCTTCAGCGCCTTGGGGTGGAAGTGCATCTCCTAGAGAGAGGGAGAGAGTACACTTTGTGAGTTTGCAGGAACACCAATGTGTCGATTGAGATATCTAATGGGGAGGTTAAACAACTTATAAAGCAGTGAGAATAGCTTAAATGTGTTGTCTGTCATTATGTGTTTTAAGCATGTAACTATGTACTGTCTATGTACTGTTTACATACTCTACATTACTCATCTCATATGTATATACTGTACTCGATACCATCTACTGCATCTTGCCTATGCCGTTCTGTACCATCACTCTTTCATATATCTTTATGTACATATTCTTCATCCCTTTACACTTGTGTGTATGAGGTAGTAGTTTTGGAATTGTTAGGTTAGATTACTCGTTGGTTATTACTGCATTTTCGGAACTAGAAGCACAAACATTTCGCTACACTCGCATTAACATCTGCTAACCATGTGTATGTGACAAATACATTTGATTTACTGTACCTTCATGGCCACTGTATCCTTGACCAGGACAGATCTGAGTGCTCCGTTCAGCTCAAAGAACACCTCCCTCTGGCCAGCCTTGTTGAGGTCTCCCAGGGCCAGTGCTTTGATGTGGAGGGTCTTCCCTCGCTCCAACTCCACCTGACAGACACAGAAAGTGTGATCCGAAGAAAACAGAACATAAGCAAATATATTGTAATCAGTCAGTTAATGTCAAATAAATCACTTCTCATCCACACACATGTTGAGACTGACCTCAAACTCTTCAGCAATCTTGGGTCCATCGAGGAACAGGCGTGTGTTGAGGCAGTCTACAGGGCCAAACTGATGGGTGAACTCCTTGAACTCCTGGAACACCTTGGGGTACATGGCTGCTGACATCACATCCTCAGGAGTGATGTCATTTCCGTGCGTCTCTCGCAGCTGTTTCTCTAGGGCCTGGAAGTCCATGGCGGGCAGAGAGGCACCCGGGCGGCCCTCCACCCGTGGCATATTCTTCAGCACCTGGGGGCAGAGGTTAGAAATCAGCCACTAACGGGCCAAAGGGAGCTAGGCAGGCTACAAGCAACATTTGAACATCACAAGTAAACATGAGTGTAATAATGAATTAGGATAATGCTAGGCATCTGTTGGAAATGAGAAATAGCTGCTCCATAATGGCTGTACCATTCCTTTGTTATACATGATGTATGCTAAGCAGATGGCCTATTTATTTATGAACTGAAAAATAAATTACTCAAGTGCCACTGCGCGTCCAATGGAAAACAAAACAAGAAGGGGAACTGCATTGTGCACTGGTGATGTGAGGCACAAATGTGTCCTAGAAAATAATTGATCTTCCAGAGAAATGCTTCTGGGTAATTGTGGTTCTCTTAGAGATGGGGAAAGAAATTATATTTCTTCAAATTTCAAACAGAAACATGTGTGTGATAGAGATCCAGGGACAGTGGAGACAAAAACAGGCAAACTTCTCAAGTATTTCTCTGACTTAAGGGGATGTGCCCTACTAAAAAGGCCTTTTCTGCTCTAATTTTTTTTACTGCAATTTAAGTGGAGTATAATATACTCTCAATGTTATATCCATCGAGTGCAAAAACCTAATAATCCTTTAATACTGAATGTGGGAATACAAATCCTGCCATTATGGTTGGCATTGAAATGGCAGATATAGAATAGTTACATGTTTCCATATACAGTCCGTACCCCCTTCCCAAGGGCAAGCTATTGATTACTGTAAGTGCAGCGACCCAATGAGAGATGCAGATTGTGATGCACCGACTGTTCTCAATTGAAAGCATTAGCCCATCAGTGTGTTAAAAAGAACAATGTTGTTGGATGCTGAAAAAAATAAAATAAATAGGGCCTTGAATGAACTAGGATCTATTTCGGAATTTGTGAAGTGGGTGTGGTGTGTGTGTGTTACCTTGGACCTGAAGGGCTCAGGGAAGCCTCCGTGTGGGATGCCAATGTGACCCTGCAGGAACTCCACCACTGAGAGGGGGAAGGAGAGCTCATCAGCCCTCTCCTCCACCTCTGCCCTTGTCAGAGAGTTCTGCACCATGAACTGGGCCAGGTCACCCACGATCTTCGAGGAGGGGGTCACCTGCATGCGGGGAGAGGTGGAGACACACAGATGTTATCCACAACATTACTGGTGCTACAGCCCATCTGTCAGACCATGGTATTTCACCCTAGTACACCAGGCTGGTGTGCAAATTGGAAGTGAACAGAAGTGAGGTAGTCAGGAGAGGAGTGAGGGGTGAACAGAAGTGAGGTAGTCAGGAGAGGAGACAGAGGTGAACAGAAGTGAGGTAGTCAGGAGAGGAGACAGAGGTGAACAGAAGTGAGGTAGTCAGGAGAGGAGCGAGGGGTGAACAGAAGTGAGGTAGTCAGGAGAGGAGACAGAGGTGAACAGAAGTGAGGTAGTCAGGAGAGGAGCGAGGGGTGAACAGAAGTGTGGTAGTCAGGAGAGGAGCGAGGGGTGAACAGAAGTGTGGTAGTCAGGAGAGGAGCGAGGGGTGAACAGAAGTGTGGTAGTCAGGAGAGGAGCGAGGGGTGAACAGAAGTGAGGTAGTCAGGAGAGGAGCGAGGGGTGAACAGAAGAGAGGTAGTCAGGAGAGGAGCGAGGGGTGAACAGAAGTGAGGTAGTCAGGAAAGGAGACAGAGGTGAACAGAAGTGAGGTAGTCAGGAAAGGAGACAGAGGTGAACAGAAGTGAGGTAGTCAGGAAAGGAGACAGAGGTGAACAGAAGTGAGGTAGTCAGGAGGAGAGAGAGAATGAAATAAAGGAGATAAACAGAGCGAGAGCAAAAGAAGTGAACAGAAGTGTGGTAGTGAAGGGGAAATTGTTTGAGAAACATTATTTTTTTGCAGCTAAGACGACAAGGGGTAGCAGAGAGGAGCAAATGAATAGAGGCATAATGAAAGCAAAGTAAGCGTGTCTGCTATTGAACAGACACTCAGACTGATTCGCTGTGGCTGTTTTATGGACAATATTAGACGGACAAAGGAAATGGAGGAGGACAAGAACAGAAAGTCAACTATCGCTGATCATTTAATTAAGACCTAGGAAATGAAAACCAGCAAGGCGAGACTAAACGCTAAAAGATACCATTGATTGGAGAGATCAGACAGAAGCTTGCAGAACATAACAGATAAGCTTGCTCAAAGCTCCTTGGTTAATCTGACTTTAGGCTGCGGTGAGATCAACGGCTCTCCTTTCTGCAAATGGATTCCCATTTTGTTTTATTTTTGAGACAGAGCCTCTCTCACACACACAGTTGAGAGCGAGTGAAAGGAGGATGGTGAGTGAAGGAATTAAATGGGCAATTCATTCAGCAGTTCAAACAGACCATCCTCTACAAATCAGAATACTTTTAAAAATCCACTTCCAGAGAGAGAATTACAAAGGTGTTTGATCACTTAATTTGAATAGGTGGCCGGTCGCCTCACCTTGATGAGGTCACCCAGCAGCTTGTTAGCCTCTGTGTAGGACTTCTTCACCTCCTTGAACTTGTGCCCCAGGCCCATGCTGTGAGCCTGGAAGTGCAGGTTGGTGTACTGGCCTCCAGGGATCTCGTTCTCATACACATCAGCATTGCCAGACTTCATAGTGGCTGTACAGTCAAAGGGTGCATAGAGCCCGCGAGCAACCTCCCAGTACTCACTGTAGTCATAAACATTCTCCAGGGATATCCCTGTCAAAGAGAGGGCAGGACAGAGAATAATGACACTGAGGTATCAGGGATAAATACACTGAACAAAAATATTTAAAAACGCAACATTTAACAATTTCTATTAATTTACTGAGTTAGTTCATAGAAGGAAAATCAGTAACTTCAAATAAATTCATTAGACCCTAATCTATGGATTACAAATGACTGGGAATAAAGATATGCATCTGTTGGTCACAGACACCCCCCCCCCAAAAGTAGGGGTGTGGATCAGAAAATCATTCAGTGAATATCTGGTGTGACCACCATTTGCCTCATGCAGGCAGACGCAGAAATGCAGTCAGGTCAAGACCCTGGTGAGGACGACAGTTTGTGCAGAAATTATTTGGTTGTGCAAACCCCCAGTTTCATCAGCTGTCTGGGTGGCTGGACTCAGATGACCCTGCAGGTGAAGAAGCCGGATGTGGAGGACATGGGCTGGCGTGGTTACACGTGGTCTGCGATTGTTAGGCCAGTTGGATGTACTACCAAATTCTCAAAAACATAGTTGGAGGCGGCTTACGGTAGAGAAATTAACATTCAATTATCTGGCAACAGCTTGTGGTCATTCCTGCAGTCAGCATGCCAAATGCACACTCCCTCAAAACTTGAGACATCTATGGCATAGTGACAAAACACATTTTAGTGGCCTTTTATTGTCCCCAGCACAAGGTGCACCTGTGTAATGATCATGCCATTTAATCAGCTTTTTGATATGCCACTTTTGTCATGTGGATGGATTATCTTGGCAAAGAAGAAATGCTCACTAACAGGGATGTAAACTAATTTGAGAGAAATAAGCTTTTTGTGCGTATTAAACATTTACAGGAGCTTTTATTTCAGCTCATGAAACACCCTACATGTTGCCTTTATATTTTTGTTCAGTATATATATATATATATATATAGGCATCTATAGATGCTGGTAGCACAAATACCAAGCAAATACAATGGAACAATCTTGTTAAACATATTGTATGTGGGAGACATGCCAGAGAATACATTAAAGTATATCCGTGTGGTTCCTGCCACTTAGGTGTTCACTGGCTTCCAAAGCAGGAACATCAGTCAGTCAATCAATGCGCCCTCTTTGCTGCCAATACATTGCGAATGCTAATTTACCCAGAAGACCTATCAAATTGCGGTAATGATAATTACCTCCATGCTTCAGCTGACAACACATAAGTCAAACAGACCCCCGCCCCCACACACATTCTCCCTATCCTATCCATCTCAGAGACAAAATCATTTTAAGCATGGATATTAGCATCAAGCTTCCCACTCCATCCATAAACTATTGGTACATAGAAATTAAAAATAAAAGCAAAGGAACGAGAAAACAAGAGAGCAAACGCGAGAGCGCGATATTGACCACAGTTCCTGTCCCTCAGAGGACTAGAGCCGACTTAAAGATGATCTATAAGCATCACGGGAGAGAACAATGGACCTTTGCCAGAGGAGAGCTCATGATGCAGAGAGCAAATATGGATGGAAATATTATAGGAGTGAAGAGCTCAGAAGTAATTTATGAGCAAAAGCATGTGAATGAGAAGATGGGACCATGGAAAAGAGGAAAGGTGAAAGAGCAAGATTAAATTGGGCACTTGAGGATTTTCAGCAAACAAGTACCAATAAGTACTTCCAATTTTGTATTGTTTTATTTCACCTTTATTTAACCAGGTAGGCCAGTTGAGAACAAGTTCTCATTTACAACTGCAACCTGGCCATGATAAAGCAAAGCAGTGCGACACAAACAGAGTTACACATGGGATAAACAAACATACAGTCAATAACCCAACAGAAAAATCTGTATACAGTGTGTGCAAATGGAGTAAGGAGGTAAGGCAATAAATAGGACAATAGTAGCGAAGTAATTACAATTTAGCAAATTAACACTGGAGTGATAGATGTGCAGATGATGATGTGCAAGTACAAATACTGGTGTGCAAAAGAGCAGAAAAAAGTCAAAAACAATATGGGGATGAGGTAGGTAGTTGGATGGGCTATTTGCAGATGGGCTGTGTACAGCGAATCGGTAAGCTGCTCAGACAGCTGATAATAAATATGACCAAGGCCGTAGTAGGTCAGAGAGCGCTTTGAGAAGTAAGCGAGGGTATGAGTGGGAAGAACTATGAATTAGAGCAGTCTTGTCATCCTATCTCATGCATGAATGCCCAAATAGTAGCTTATTTGGAATGAATTTGGAAGTTATTTTACAATAAATGGATAAATATTGTATGGTATATACGGCACTAAAGTGCAACACAGAAGGGAATTGTAACCAGTCACCAAATTTTCTTGGGCAAATGACATCCGCCTGACATTTCAATTACCTAGGCAGCCTTGTACCCAGTGAAAAGGAGCAGGAGGGTGAGACTAATGAGAAATAAACAAAAAGAACATGTCTTTTTCCCCTGAATGTGAGCATTCTGATGGGATTCTGACTGAAATCATACACACTCACAGGACATCTTCTAGTTATGTTTTTTGACCTTGAACAGTAATTACCTGAATGAGGACATTTGGAGACCATAGATGGGGTGGCAGGTAGTCTAGTGGTTAGAGCGTTGGGCCAGTAACCAAAAGGTTGCTGGATCGAATCCCAGAGCTGACAAGGTAAAAATCTGTCGTTTTGCCCCTGAACAAGGCAGTTAAACCACTGTTCGCCAGTAGGCCATCATTGTAAATAAGAATTTCTTAACTGACTTGCCTAGTTAAATATATATATTAAATGCACAAGTCCTGAAATGGAACATTGGAACCAGCAAAAGAAAGATGCTAAATTTCACCTCTCGACTGTCTACACTTTCAACAACTTGCATCCAACAAAACAATGTCTGGGTTACATAATTTAAAAAAACGACTCAATTTCACACCATTGATTGTCTTCTAATTCTGTCCTGCCACGTTTCATTTTCTAAAGAGGACATTTAGTTAACTTAGAATGAGAAACAATGAACTAGCAAGTAAGTGCTTACTTGTGCTCAGGTAGCGATGTATTCCCAAACAGTACACCAGTATATGGTTAAGTCATTTCAGAGCAGCTGCTACCTCCATGCTCCTCATGACAAATTCATTTTATTCTCAAGTGTTGTTCAATTCAAAACAAACAGCAACTCCATTTTTATTTTCAGCCACTTTATTTCAATAATTAAGGGTTTAAAAGTAGCTAATCTAAGCCTGAGTCATTGCGAACAAAATATGTAGTTATTAAACCCTTGTATCATATGGCAGGATTAGATTAAATGCTCATCAATTGTGAGAATTTGCCATTTCATCTGCTGCTCTTTGTTCATCGAAACAATATGAACGAAAAAAACAGCCTTTCACCTTGTCCACCATCGTTGATGAATCAAAGCACACGGTAACCGTCAGTCACGGCTGGTGGCAGCGTGATAACAGGCAACACTAGCCTGCAGCTGACAGATTCCCTCCTGAATAACACAAGGGCAATGATCTGGTCTCACCACCGTTCCCCTAGCAACAACATGGCTGGCTGCAGCCAGGGGAACTTGGTTCTGACCACAATCCTGTTCCCACGCAGAGACAGAGCTTCACAGAGGCTTGCAGGCCAAGGTCATTACAGCGGGTTAAGACTTTCCTGCTGCTGTAATGTCTCAATTAACTGAAGGTCGCAGGGTTGTTTGTGAGCTGCAAAATGACGGTTGTGTGGTGAACTTCCTTCTGCCCTTTCTGCCACTCTCCCCCTGCCTTTTCCTCTAGTTCCCTCTCCGCTTCCCTGCAACAATCATGCTTAATTTGGCCCTTTTTACATGACCCTCTACACATGAGCAGTATCACCTCCCATGTGTACCATGTTCTCTGGGTTATATGCATTAAGACAGTTTGTTTAACTCAACCGCAGTGTAAATATGCACTAAGCATCAGCATATTTAAATTGTCACTAGCTGTTGCAGTCGGTTCTACAAACACATTTTGAAGTGTTATTCAGAGCCATCTAGGCAGAGTAACCTCCGTCACAAACAGAAAATGGATCTTTAAAAACACTTGAGGATGTCATATGCACATCGAGGTGGCAAAAATGCCAATTAACTACCCATTTCTACAGCCATAAACAGCTTGAGTCAGTAGCTACATTTGCATGACTTGTCATGACTGCATAATGTGGTCATGTGTTGTTGCCTTGCTATGTTGTTGTCCTAGGTCTGTCTTTACGTAGTGTTGTCTCTCGTCGTGATGTGTGTTTTGTCCTATATGTGTGTGTGTGTTATTTATTTTTAATCCCTGTCCCCGCAGGAGGTCTTCCGCCTTTTGGTAGGCCGTCATTGTAAATAATAATTTGTTCTTAACTGACTTGTCTAGTTAAATAAAAGGTTTAAAATATATATATTTTTTTTTCTCTGTATTTGTTTCTCTGTTGCTTTTCCTTGTCCTTGTTGACTGTAGCATCCTTTCATGGGGCTAAAGGTCTCAGCCTTTTACCTTTTTAAATGCTCCGACATAGCAAACAAAGAATGGGAAAAAATGGTTCACTGCTCCCCCTCTGTGTGTATACAACCGGTTTGCAATAGAAGACCTTGGCCGGCAGCTTTTTATATTTATTCTTGATTGGCTGGCAGCTCACTTTATTTTCCCTCCATTCAGAGGGGCGGCAGGTAGCCTAGTGGTTAGAGCGTTGGGCCAGTAACCAAAATGTTGCTAGATCGAATCCCCGAGCTGACAAGGTAAAAATCGGTCATTCTGCCCCTGAACAAGGCAGTTTACCCGCTGTTCCTAGGCCGTCATTGTAAATAATAATTTGTTCTTAACTGACTTGCCAAGTTCAATAAAAAGGTAAAATAAAAATTGTCTGGAAGCTCACTTTATTTGCCCTCCATTGGCTGGCAGCTCACTTTATTTGCCCTCCATTGGCTGGCAGCTCACTTTATTTGCCCTCTACTGGCTGGCAGCTCACTTTATTTGCCCTCCATTGGCTGGCAGCTCACTTTATTTGCCCTCCATTGGCTGGCAGCTCACTTTATTTGCCCTCTACTGGCTGGCAGCTCACTTTATTTGCCCTCTACTGGCTGGCAGCTCACTTTATTTGCCCTCTACTGGCTGGCAGCTCACTTTATTTGCCCTCTACTGGCTGGCAGCTCACTTTATTTGCCCTCTACTGGCTGGCAGCTCACTTTATTTGCCCTCTACTGGCTGGCAGCTCACTTTATTTGCCCTCCATTGGCTGGCAGCTCACTTTATTTGCCCTCCATTGGCTGGCAGCTCACTTTATTTGCCCTCCATTGGCTGGCAGCTCACTTTATTTGCCCTCCATTGGCTGGCAGCTCACTTTATTTGCCCTCTACTGGCTGGCAGCTCACTTCATTTGCCCTCCATTGGCTGGCAGCTCACTTTATTTGCCCTCCATTGGCTGGCAGCTCACTTTATTTGCCCTCCATTGGCTGGCAGCTCACTTTATTTGCCCTCCATTGGCTGGCAGCTCACTTTATTTGCCCTCCATTGGCTGGCAGCTCACTTTATTTGCCCTCCATTGGCTGGCAGCTCACTTTATTTGCCCTCTACTGGCTGGCAGCTCACTTTATTTGCCCTCTACTGGCTGGCAGCTCACCTGTGCTGAGATTGGTTCCCTTGGTGCAGGCGACAATAGCTCCCATGCTGGGCTGTGATGTCATCCCAGCCATGGAGTCCACAGCGACGTCTACGATGTCGGCCCCGGCCTCGGCACACGCCAGCATGGCAGCCACGCCGGCGCCTGCCGTGTCGTGGGTGTGGACGTGGATGGGCATATCAGGGAAACGGTCCCTCAGAGCACCAATCAACATACGGCTGGACTCAGGCTTCAGCAGCCCTGCCATGTCCTGCAGAAGGATAGAGGGGTCAACAACATGACAGACTCCTTTCTCTTTAGTTATTTATGACCGAGTCACTAATAAAAAAAAATGTATATATAGCGCAATACAAATAGAACATGTAAGTGGTTGAGATAAACCACATCAGTGGGTTTGGTTCAGAGCCACCCTAAAGTACCTTGACGTTCAGTATGTGTGTTCCAGCTCTGACCAGCTCATCAGCCAGCTTCAGGTAGTACTCCAGAGAGTACTTTTGCCTCATTGGGTCAGACACATCCCCTGTGTAGGAGATGGAGGCCTCCACCACACCCCCGGCAGTCCCAGCAGCCTCCATACCCAGCATCAGGTTGGGAAGGTAGTTCAGAGAGTCAAACACACGGAAGATGTCCATGCCGTTCTCCTTGGCCACCTCACAGAACCTGGTCAGAACAATTAAAAGATGGATGAGGACAAGTGAAGAGACCTTGGGTTCAAGGGTGATGCTTTCTAAAAACACCATGCATAACCCTCAAACTGTGAGGGCTGGGTTGACACTATACGTGCTCTGGTTGGAATAAGGATTAAGGGGTGCATGATTCAGGGCAGAGGTACTGACTTGAACACGGCGTTGTCGGGGTAATTGGTGTAGCCCACAGCATTGGCTCCTCTGAGCAGCATCTGGAAGGGCACGTTGGGCAGCAGAGCCCTCAGCTCCTGCAGCCGTTTCCATGGACACTCACACAGGAAACGCATCGCCACATCAAAGGTGGCACCTGCACAGAAGAGGAATGATCAATAACTGCCATAGCAACAGACTCCATAAACCTCAGCATTTGGACTGCTTATGTATCTACTAGACAGTAAATGGACAGATTTCATGAAAAGACTATGAATCTCTCCTATTCATCCAGAGAGGGAGGACTCTCTCCCTAGTCTGATGTCCAGATCCCTCAACATCAAAATGTTTTTGGACACAGTCACAGTAGACTCTTTTTTCAGGGTGCTAAGGTGATCTCCTGTAGCTTATTTTCTAAAAAGAGCTATCCAAATGAAACATGTATTTTCATACATCACTTTGCTACAGATGAGACAGAGCCTTTCTTCAGTCTCTATTTAGAAACATACTGTCAGTCTATCCATATCAACCTCAAAAGTGTGCCGTCCTTTTTCTTCAGAGACATGAGGAGAGGAGAACAACCCCCCCCCCCCCCCCCCCCCCCCCGAATAACCCAGATACACTACACTAACTTGCTCAGCTCAATGATGTGAACTCAGGCCTGAAGCGGTGTCACATTTTAAATTTACCCTAGCAGTTAATTATATTTGACCTTTCAACTCAAACGGGGATTTTTGAAAACATAATGTTTATAATGAGGCCACTGAATCATAGGCAGGCTGCAAAATCGGCCCAGAGAAAAACAAAGTGCAGATTGAGATCGGAAAACGTGTGGTAATAGAAAATACATTCAAAAGATTGAGTGCGAGCACTGGTAGTAAACAACTCCTCACCTCCCCAGTTCTCAACGCTGAAGAGGTTGTTGAAGTTGTGGGCTACGAAGGGGGCGATCTGTTTGAGGTCGTGGGTGCGGACACGGGTGGCCAGGAGAGACTGGTGGGCATCTCTGAAGGTGGTGTCCATGAGCAGCAGACCCTTGTGGGCACGCACTGCCTTGGCAAAGCCCTCTGGACCCTCCCTCAATAGGACGTCACGGAACCCAACCGGAGGCTCACCTAATCCACATCAATACATAGCTTTTACTATGTTGTACTGACTGTATTAAAACAAAAAATGGGCTGCTACAAGAAAAAACTAAAAGATGTTTCACAGAAAGCTGGTAGGTTTTGTAGTTTGGAATCTCACCCAGAGGAACGGGTGGGATCACAGGATCGATAGATGAGGGCTTGGCCTTCACTGGTATGGGAGTGGTGGGTCCGTTTACCATCACATGACCTGAAACAGGACAGCAAGAAAGCGTCAGAAAACCTGAGTTGGTCATCGTCGTAGGCATTTAAAACCTACCAATACATTATTTTAATGACGGGCAGGGGGGGGGGGTCCATAGTTACATATCGCAATATTATTTTGGATATTACATTTTAACTTTGACTCAAAGTATCGATTTTGTTTGCTAGGTTGCATTAGCTGGCGCTAATCAGCTATACCTGTGCCAAAACTATGGTATTTTTCATCCTATAGCTTGTTCTCCATCTTCTTTTAAAAGTTCATCAGGATCAATGTCCCATACACGGGACGGTTGGGCTAATGTAGACTAATGCGATAAGCATGAGGAAGAACATTTCCCAGGACATAGACATATCTGAAATTGGTTGAAAGCTTAAATTCTTGTTAATCTAACTGCACTGTCCAATTTACAGTAGCTATTACAGTGAAATAATACCAGGCTAATTGTTTGAGGAGAGTGCACAGTTTTGAACATGAAAAGTTATTAACAAATTAGGCACATTTGAGCAGTCTTGACAACAGTTTGAACAGAAATGCAATGGTTCATTGGATCAGTCTAAAACTTTGCACATGCACTGCTGCCATCGAGTGGCCAAAATCTAAATTGCACCTGGGCTGGAATAATACATTATGGCCTTTCTCTTGCATTTCAAAGACGGTACAAAAAACGTTTGGTTTTTTCTTTGTATTATCTTTTACCAGATCTGTGTTACATTCTCCTACATTCATTCACATTTCCACAAAATGTTCTCCTCCCTCTGCAGCAGACATATAGTGAGCAATATGTATAGAATCAACTGGCATTACCGAATCGCATTCAGAATACATATAGAGTCATGAGAACTGCAATACATTATCGGCCCCTAAGTATTGTGATAATATTGTATCGTGGAGGTCCCTGGCAATGCCCAGCGCAACATTATATGGGAGAAAAGCATACTAAAATCACTTCACGCGTACAGTGCATTCGGAAAGTATTCTTTCCAAATGTTTATACGTTACGGCCTTATTCTAAAATTGATTCAAATGTTAATCCCCCCTCATCAATCTACACATAACACCCCATAATGACAAAGCAAAAACTGGGTTTAGAAATTTTTGCACATTTCTTACAAATAAACTGAAATATGACATTTACATAAGTATTCAGACCCTTTACTCTGTACTTTGTTGAAGCACCTTTGGATTACAGCCTTGCGTCTTCTTGGGTATGACGCTACAAGCTTGGCACACCTGTATTTGGGGAGTTTCTCACATTCTTCTCTGCAGATCCTCTCAAACTCCCAGGTTGGATGGGAAGCGTCACTTGCACAGCTATTTTCAGGTCTCACCAGAGAAGTTCAATCGGGTTCAAGTCCGGGCTCTGGCTGGGCCACTAAAGGACATTGAGAATTGTCCCGAAGTCACTCCTGCTTTGTCTTGGCTGTGTGCTTAGGACCGTTGTCCTGTTGGAACGTGATCCTTTGCCCTAGTCTGAGGTCCTGAGTGCTTTGGAGCAGGTTTTCATCAATGATCTCTGTACTTTGCTTCATATATATTTCCCTCAATCCTGACTAGTCTCCCAGTCCCTGCCACAGAAAAACATCCCCACAGCATGATGCTGCCACCACCATGCTTCACCGTAGGGATGGTGCCAGGTTTCCTCCAGATGTGGCGCTTGGCATTAGGGCCAAAGAGCTCAATCTTGGTTTCATCAGAAATCTTGTTAATTTGCAAATACATTCATTAAAAATCCTACAATGTGATTTTCTGGATTTTTTTTCTCTTTTTGTCTGTCATAGTTGAAGTGTACCTATGATGAAAATGACAAGCCTCTCTTGTCTTTAAGTGGGAGAACTTGCACAATTGGTAGCTGACTAAATACTTTATTGCCCCACTGTACGTACATATATTACACATACACACACAGTTGAAGTCAGAAGTTTAATTCACCTTAGCCAAAACATTTAAACTCAGTTTTTCACAATTCCTGACATTTAATCCTAGTAAAAAAATGCCCTGTCTTAGGTCAGTTAGGATCACCACTTGATTTTAAGAATGTGAATGTCAGAATAATAGTAGAGTTAATGATTTATTTCAGCTTTTAATTATTTTATCACATTCCCAGTGGGTCAGAAGTTTACATACACTCAATTAGTATTTGGTAGCATTGCCTTTAAAATGGTTTAACTTGGGTCAAACATTTCAGGTAGCCTTCCACAAGCTTCCCACAATAATTTGGGTGAATTTTGGCCCATTCCTCCTGACAGAGCTGGTGTAACTGAATCAGGTTTGTAGGCATCCTTGCTCGCACACGTTTTTCAGTTCTGCCCACAAATTTTCTATGGGATTGAGGTCAGGGCTTTGTGATGGCCACTCCAATACCTTGAATTTGTTGTCCTTAAGCCATTTTGCCACGACTTGAAAGTATGCTTGGGGTCATTATCCATTTGGAAGACCCATTTGCGACCAAGCTTTAACAAGACTGATGTCTTGAGATGTTGCTTCAATATATCCACATCATTTTCCTACCTCATGATGCAATCTATTTTGTGAAGTGCACCAGTCCCTCCTGCAACAAAGCAGCCCCACAACATGATGCTACCACCCCCGTGCTTCAAGGTTAGGATGGTGTTCTTCGGCTTGCAAGCCTCCCTTTTTTCCCTCCAAACATAACGATGGTCATTATGGCCAAACAGTTCTATTTTTGTGTCATCAGACCAGGGGACATTTCTATAAATGTCCCCTGTGCAGTTGCAAGCCGAAGTCTGGCTTTTTTTAATGGAGGTTTTGGAGCAGTGGCTTCTTCCTTGCTGAGTGGCCTTTCATGTTATGTCAATATAGGACTTGTTTTACTGTGGATATAAACACTTTTGTTACCCGTTTCCTCCAGCATCTTCACAAGGCTCTTTGCTGTTGTTCTGGGATTGATTTGCACTTTTCGCACCAAAGTGTGCTCATCTCTAGAAGACAGAACGCGTCTCCTTCCTGAGCTGTATGACGGCTGTGTGGTCTCATGGTATTTATACTTGCGTACCATTGTTTGTACAGATGAAAGTGGTACCTTCAGGCATTTGGAAATTGCTCCCAAGGTTGAACCAGACTTGTGGAGGTCTACAATTTTTGTTCTGAGGTCTTGGCTGATTTCTTTTTAAACAATTTAACGGTAATGCTACCAAATACTAATTGAGTGTATGTAAACTTCTGACCCACTGGGAATGTGATGAAATAAATAAAAGCTGAAATAAATAATTCTATTATTCTGACATTTCACATTCTTAAAATAAAGTGGTAATCCTAACTGACCTAAGACAGGGAAGTCTTACTAGGATTAAATGTCAGGAATTGTGAAAAACTGACTTTAAAAGTATTTGGCTAAGGTGTATGTAAACTTCCGACTTCAACAAAAATCCAGAAAATCACATTGTATGATTTTTAAGTAATTCATTTGCATTTTATTGCAAGTATTTGATACATCAGAAAAGCAGAACTTAATATTTGTTATAGAAACCTTTGTTTGCAATTACAGAGACCATACGTTTCCTGCAGTTCTTGACCAGGTTTGCACACACTGCAGCAGGGATTTTGGCCCACTCCTCCATACAGACCTTCACCAGATCCTTCAGGTTTCGGGGCTGTCGCTGGGCAATACGGACTTTCAGCTCCCTCCAAAGATTTTCTATTGGGTTCAGGTCTGGAGACTGGCTAGGCCACTCCAGGACCTTGAGAAGCGTCTTACGGAGCCACTCCTTAGTTGCCCTGGCTGTGTGTTTCGGGTCGTTGTCATGCTGGAAGACCCAGCCACGACCCATCTTCAATGCTCTTACTGAGGGAAGGAGGTTGTTGGCCAAGATCTCGCGATACATGGCCCCATCCATCCTCCCCTCAATACGGTGCAGTCGTCCTGTCCCCTTTGCAGAAAAGCATCCCCAAAGAAGGATGTTTCCACCTCCATGCTTCACAGTTGGGATGGTGTTCTTGGGGTTGTACTCATCCTTCTTCCTCCAAACACGGCAAGTGGAGTTTAGACCAAAAAGCTCTATTTGGTGGTTGAAGATATGCCTATAGTGGTGTGGGGGAAGTGCTTTGGCAAAGTGGGTGGGGTTATATCCTTCCTGTTTGGCCCTGTCCGGGGGTATCATCGGATGGGGCCACAGTGTCCCCTGAGCCCTCCTGTCTCAGCCTCCAGTATTTATGCTGCAGTAGTTCATGTGTCGTGGGCCTAGGGTCAGTTTGTTATATCTGGAGTACTTCTCCTGTCTTATCCGGTGTCCTGTGTGAATTTAAGTATGCTCTCTCTAATTCTCTTTCTCTCTCGGAGGACCTGAGCCCTAGGACCATGCCTCAGGACTACCTGGCATGATGACTCCTTGCTGTCCCCAGTCCACCTGGCCGTACTGCTGCTCCAGTTTCAACTGTTCTGCCTGCGGCTATGGAATCCTGACCTGTTCACCGGACGTCCTACCTGTCCCAGACCTGCTGTTTTCAACTCTTTAGAGACAGCAGGAGCAGTAGAGATAATCCTAATGATCGGCTATGAAAAGCCAACTAACATTTACTCCTGAGGTGCTGACTTGCTGCACCCTCGACAACTACTGTGATTATTATTATTTGACCATGCTGTTCAATTTATGAACATTTGAACATCTTGGCCATGTTCTGTTATAATCTCCACCCGGCACAGCCAGAAGAGGACTGGCCACCCCTCATAGCCTGGTTCCTCTCTAGGTTCCGTCCTAGGTTTTGGCCTTTCTAGGGAGTTTTTCCCTAGCCACCATGCTTCTACACCTGCATTGCTTGCTGTTTGGAGTTTTAGGCTGGGTTTCTGTACAGCACTTTGGAGATATGAGCTGATGTAAGAAGGGCTATATAAATCAATTTGATGTATATCGATATAAACTCTGCAAAAAAAGAAACGTCCCGTTTCAGGACCCTGTCTTTCAAAGATAATTTGTAAAAATCCAAATAACTTCATAGATCATTGTAAAGGGTTTAAACACCGTTTCCATGGTTGTTCAATGAACCATAAACAATTAACGAACATGCATCTGTGGAACGGTCGCTAAGACACTAACAGCTTACAGACGGTAGGCAATTAAGGTCACAGTTATGAAAACTTAGGACACTAAAGAGGCCTTTCTACTGACTGAAAAATACCAAAAGAATGATGCCCAGGGTCCCTGCTCATCTGCATGAACGTGCCTTCGGCATGCTGCAAGGCGGCATGAGGACTGCAGATGTGGCCAGGGCAATAAATTGCCATGTCTGTACTGTGAGACGCCTAAGACAGCGCTACAGGGAGATGGGACGGACAGCTGATCGTCCTCGCAGTGGCAGACCACGTGTAACAACACCTGCAGAGGATCGGTACATCCTAATATCACACCTGCGGGACAGGTACAGGATGGCAACAACTGCCCGAGTTACACCAGGAACGCATAATCCCTCCATCAGTGCTCAGACTGTCCGCAATAGGCTAAGAGAGGCTGGACTGAGGGCTTGTAGGCCTGTTGTAAGGAAGGTCCTCACCAGACATCACATGCAACAATGTTGCCTATGGGCACAAACCCACCATCGCTGGACCAGAAAGGACTGGCAAAAAGTGCTCTACACTGACGAGTCGCGGTTTTGTCTCACCAGGGGTGATGGTCGGATTCGCGTTTATCGTCGAAGGAATGAGCGTTACACCGAGGCCTGTACTCTCGGATGGGATCGATTTGGAGGTGGAGGGTCCGTCATGGTCTGGGGCGGTGTGTCACAGCATCATCGGACTGAGCTTGTTATCATTGCAGGCAATCTCAACGCTGTGCGTTACAGGGAAGACATCCTCCTCCCTCATGTGGTAACCTTCCTGCAGGCTCATCCTGACATGACACTCCAACATGACAATGCCACCAGCCATACTGCTCGTTCTGTGCGTGATTTCCTGCAAGACAGGAATGTCAGTGTTCTGCCATGGCCGCCGAAGAGCCCAGATCTCAATCCCATTGAGCACATCTGGGACCTGTTGGATCGGAGGGTGAGGGATAGGGCCATTCCCCCCAGAAATGTCCGGGAACTTGCAGGTGCCTTGGTGGAAGAGTGGGGTAACATCTCACAGCAAGAACTGGCAAATCTGATGCAGTCCATGAGGAGATGCACTGCAGTACTTAATGCAGCTGGTGGCCATATCAGATACTGACTTACTTTTAATTTTGACACCCCCCCCCCCCCCCTTTGTTCAGGGACACATTATTCAATTTCTGTTAGTCACATGTCTGCAGAACTTATGTCTCAGTTTTTGAATCTTGTTATGTTCATACAAATATTTACACATGTTAAGTTTGCTGAAAATAAATGCAGTTGACAGTGAGGACGTTTCTTTTTTTGCTGAGTTTATATATTTATCCCCAAAATATATGGGGGATTGGAAATGATGCAGATAATTACATTGATTGTTGCTTCCATCAATCTAATATTAAAGCTGATCCACCCCCTAAAAAAAACAAACATTTAAAACCCATCCAAAAAAAAAGAGTTGTGCCGTAAACCGGCTTTAATTCCAGCCAGGTATGAATTCAACTCACTCACCACTTGATCTAGGGAGGGAAGCTTCAATTGTTCAACGAATCAAGACAATCATTAGCTACACATCAGATGACTGAGTAAGTGGTGTCTAAAGTTGAAATTATTTATACCAACAAAGAGAGAGAGATTACAAAACAAATTATTTTAAATTAAGTACAAGAAGCACAGTTTATGAAATAACAAATCTAATTTCAGTGAGTTGAAGACATTTTACCCAGGTAGTGCAGCAGCTTCTGGGCTCGGTTCTGGACCGGCTTGAGGTTGAAGAGTTCCTGGTTCTCATCTATGAACTGGGTGTCAACGGTGCCGTACAGGAACTGATCGTTACTCAGAACGTTCTGGAGGAAGGGGATGTTGGTCTGTGCAGGAACAAAAATAAGAGGGGGCGAGAAATGGAAAAAAAACTAGTGGGAGGGGGCGAGAGATTGCTGTTAAAATGACAAAATGGTCAAGAAGACCGTATGCATGATACATAACACTAGGGACCGAGATTTTGGGCAAAGTGCCTGGACATGCAAACACACAGCTCAAGTGCAAATGGTTATGGAGGGCTGGGAGGTCATTTTGTGGTCAGTCCCGAATCAAATGGCTTAGAACACTCAATACCGCCACACTGAGTCCCTTCTTCTGTGAGCACTAATCAGGCCAAAACACACAGAGCAGAAAACAGTGTGATCACTAGGCAAAACAATCCCAGCTAATCCTCAACATATGCCCTGCATGTTCCTCTGTGCCATGCTGCACATCTGTCTCAGCCAGGTGCACTGGGGTACACACACAGAAAGAGAGAAGCAGGAAGCCAGAGCAAGTGAGACTAAATGAGAGGCACAGAGAAATTAGAGTGAATAAGATAATAGAAATGACTGGGAAAATATCTATAGGCTACTGCTCAAGTCCTTAGTCCATTTCTACCACACACTTCAAACAGCAGAAAATAGCCTAGTAAGCCAACACAGCGCCGTGACCCAGATTCCTCTACATGTAGACCCAATTACAGGTCTTACAACAGAACCAACCCTCACCAAAAGACTAAAGCAAACTAAGAACATTACAGAGGACGTTAATAAATAACATATGTGCAAGTCTGCACTGGCAATATAAATTCAGAAACTAAATAAGATTAGCTTCTTTCTGAGAAGAGACAAATTAGTCCATAGTTGCATCATTGTCAGTATGATGACAGTACAATTCATTCATTTTGTATGGAATGTCGATAAAAAAAACGTACAAATCAGATCGTTCTTATTCTCTAGTTATGTAAGAATAGAGGATATAGCTTGTGCCCTGACACTCCTTGCTCTCTAATTACCGTTTTTTGAGTCGTGCTGTTACAAACTTTCTGGGAAACCATCAATCACAGCTAACTAACCTTGTTTTTTAACACCCCATTTTAATAATGACTGCATCAAGTGGGCAGGAAAGAGGGGGTGAAAAAAAAAACAACCTTTGAGCACAATGCATCTGGGAAATGCTTCAAGGCCTCTTCTTTGGACCGGCTGATAAATTATGCATCCATGACACCACTTCCAAATTAGCCATTCATGATTAAGAGAAAGGCACAAAAAGCCAGGGTTATTTGCTTCAAAATATTGACCAATTTGTCAACTGGCAAGAGTTCTGACAGTACGGTCAAGATGGCCAGCCCCAGTGAGTTTATTCTGTTCTCTGAATGTGGTGTAAGGCTCAGAGTGCTGCTGTCCTTGGTCCTGAAGAGATCCTCTCTGCAATTGGCCACACATCCTCCATTGTCCAGACTCTGAATAGCTATGGATTGAATCAAATTAAAATGTCCCCCTGCAGCTTCCCCAGGTAAATCATTTCTCAAATTTCCTGCAGATAGATTAACCCATTTTCCACCTAAATTATACACAATAGTCAAAATGAGGGTTCCCATGTGGTGAAAGATAAGAAACACCTTAGAAAATCAGTAGGCTGAATAATCATTATGTATGTATGTATGCATGTATGTGTCAGGAGTACAGTGTTACCTAGCACTTATTGGTTGGACACATAGTGTTCCTGTAGGGTGTGTGTAACACTCCAGCATGGCTGTACTCAGGCCTCTGTAAAAAGCCCCAGTTTGTGTCTGGCTGAGGGTGAGTCACTCAGTCCTCCTCACCAAAAAAACAAAAAAAACACAGCTAGCCCAGATTGGAATTAGAAACAAGAGGGATGAAAGGAACCAGGAGGATGAAGAGGGGCTAAGCCTCCCCTCTCTGTGTCTCGTTCCCTCAAACTCCAGGGCAAAAAGCCACGCTGTCAGATTCAGCCATGGTGCTGGTGTTGACCTGTATTAACCTTCATCACTTCTGTTTGGGTTGAGAAACCTAGTGTAAGTCATCCGAGTTTCTCATCATCCGTATTGATTCTCTCAGATTCTCCCTCTCTCTCTCTCTACACCCCCAGACCACAGCAGGGAAGACAAGCAAGCACTCCAAATCAGACTTTATTCACTCCAAAATCTGCTGAACAATCAGAAACTCCCCATCCCCGCGACCACACTTAACATTCAGGGTACATTGGGGACCATTGTGATCAACTTGTAGTAATCAAACGTTGAATAATTGATGAAAGGACTTTTAAACCCAAAATTGCTGATTTAACAGGCCTCTTGATAGTAACCAACCAATATCCCATTTCAAACACCTCAGCATAAAGCTACCTTATTAGGCTAGTGTCTCCATGTTTCTCACTGTAGCAGTGGTCTACAGGCGATTGCAGACAGGAAAACAGCAACTGCTAACCAGCTGAATGTACAGTCTGCTAAGGGCTTGTGTAAATACAATGGTAACGGCTTTAATCACAGCAGTAATGAAGCCATCCCTTACTTTGGCACAACTGTTAGGCTAAAAAATGATAAAGACGGGGGTGAGGCTGCTAGCTCTCCCTCCTCCAAAACCTCCTACAGCCTCCTGTTTTCATTTTGACTAATTTATCCTACGCACATTTTTTGCATTTTCTCCTAGCCACTCCAATTCCATCTTTCCCCCCTTCTATCAAAAGCCAGGACTGCTCAAGGCTCTCCCTCCTCCCTCCCTTTCCCTCTCACTCTCCCATCTCAGTAGGAGACACACTTTGCAGTCTCTCCCTCGCTCACACACGCGCTTGCTGCAGCAGAAGCCACAAATCCGACTGGTACAGCACCGGACGGCGGAGGAAATGAACGTCAAACCAAGCGATTGAGTTGTGAATAAGCACGGCAAACACAGAGGTGAAACATGCGACCGTAATAGGTTGTTGGCGTCTACGGTTAATAACCTACGTTAACAGCACTGTTCCTTTCACTGGGCTTGTCTGGACGACTAAGACAAAACAAAAAAAGGCAGCATGACGGAAGAAACAAGGGAGTGAAAAGGAATTGTTACCCTTCCCACACAGTGGGAAACTGGGAGGAGAAAGGGGGTTGGAGGTCAGGTGGTTAAAGCTGCTCTCCAACAGAGATAAAAACAGACTTGGGGATGTTCTAGAGCCGCACTGATTCTGCGAAGGACAGATGCGCAGCGAGAGGAAAGAGGGGTCTGAATACCAACGACTGCAGAGTAAAGAGAAGAGACTGGATACTGTCCTGGGAGAAGACTGATGGCTGCAATTAGTGAATAGATGGAGGATAAACGCTACGAAGCACACTGAAATGTTTCACACATTTCAAATATTTTGTTATCTAGGAAACATAAGCTTGTCATCTCTGAAAGCCTCTGGGCTCATGCTTGAAAAACTACATCTGATTATTTCGATTCATGCTCCAGTTACCAGAACGAATCAATGGACTTGGCATCCTGAACAGCAAACTTCTGTAAGTTAATGTTCATTTGTTTTCGTCACATTAGAATATAACCCTGTGTTTCTTTGAATAGAGCATCTAACTCGCAGTCTGTCCTGACTGTATTGCACATTGTGGAGGAAATGTGATTCTCTGTGCCCATGTCACTCTGCTAATCCTGGAGGATGTATACAATGGACTGACCTAGCAACAATTGAATCCCAGAAAAACAAGGATATTAACAACAGGAATGACTGAGTGAAATATAAATGACAAACTGACAAGCAACAAATTGCTCATACGCTTGTTGATTTGGAGGATGAGCTGAAGTCAAAGTAAATATGGATAGGTGGACAGAGAGGTAAGATAATGCAACATGGAAAAGCTTTATTAGGTCTTCCCTCTGTGCTTTGAGCCAACGATCATAAAAAAACTGAGAAGAGGGAAACATATCCAAGCCAAGAAGATAACTAGGGATAAGAATTTAAATACTAGCAGTTATAGCCAGATAGTGTTCTTAAATAAATACTGCCATGTACAATGCCTTCAGAAAGTATTCATTCACCATGAGTTGACTAAATTTAAAATTGATTAAAATATACATTTTCCCCCCTCACCCATCTACACACAATACCCCATAAATGACAAAGCAAAAACATTTATTGAAAATTAAATCAAAATCTCTATTACATAAGTATTTCACACCCCTGAGTCAATACATGTTAGAATCACCTTTGGCAGCGATTATAACATTGAGTCTTTCTGGCTAAGTCTAAGAGCTTCGCACACCTGGATTGTACAATATTTGCACATTCTTTTTAGAATTCTTCAAGCTCTGTCAAGTTGGTTGTTGATCATTGCTAGACAGCCATTTTCAAGTCTTGCCATAGATTTTCAAGACGATTTAAGTCAAAACTAACTAGGCCACTCAGGAACATTCAATGTCATCTTGGTAAGCAACTCCAGAGTATATTTCGCCTTGTGTTTTAGGTTAATTATCCTGTTGAAAGGCGAATTTGTCCCCCAGTGTATGTTAGAAAGCATACTGAACCAGGTTTTCGCCTAGGATTTTGCCTGTGCTTAGCTCTACTCCATTTTTTTTAAAACATAAAAAAAACTCGCTAGTCCTTGCCGATAACAAGCATACCTATAACATGATGCAGCCGCCACCATGCTTGAAAATATGAAGAGTGGTACTCAGTGATGTATTGTATTTGCCCTAACCATAATGCTTTGTATTCAGGACATAAAGTACATGTGTCTCTGCCATATTTTTAGCATTTTACTTTTGCCTTATTGCAAACAGGATGCATGTTTTGGAATGTTTTATTCTATACAGGCTTCCTTTCACCCTGTTATTTAGGATAGTAATTGTGGACTAACTACAATACTATAGTTCTCCCTATCACAGACATTTAACTCTGTTTTAGTCACCCCCTGGAGATGCTGGGGAGGCTCGGAAGTTTCTCCTTCACCCAAATCCAGATAGCAGATGTTCTGAAAGAGCTGCAAAACCTGGACCCGTACAAATCAGCTGGGCTAGACAATCTGGACCCTCTCTTTCTAAAATGATCCGCCGCCATTGCAGCAACCCCTATTAACAGTCTGTTCAACCTCCCTTTCGTATCGTCCGAGATCACTAAAGACTGGAAAGCTGCTGCAGTCATCCCCCTCTTCAAAGGGGGTGACACTCTAGACCCAAATTGTTATAGACCTATATCCATCCTGCCCTGCCTTTCTAAAATCTTCAAAAGTCAAGTTAATAAACAGATCACTGACCATTTAGAAACCCACCGTACCTTCTCCGCTGTGCAATATGGTTTCCAAGCTGGTCACGGCTGCATCTCAGCTACGCTCAAGGTACTAAACGATATCATAATCACCATCGATAAAAGACAGTACTGTGCAGCCGTCTTCATCGACCTGGCCAAGGCTTTCGACTCGGTCAATTACCGTATTCTTATCGGCAGATTCAATAGTCTTGGTTTCACAAATGACTGCCTCGCCTGGTTCACCAACTACTTCGCAGACAGAGTTCAGTGTGTCAAATCGGAGGGCCTGTTGTTCGGACCTCTGGCAGTCTATGGGGATACCACAGGGTTCAATTTTCGGGCCGACTCTTTTCTCTGTATATATCAACGATGTCGCTCTTGCTGCTGGTGATTCTCTGATCCACCTCTATGCAGACGACACCATTCTGTATACATCTGGCCCTTCTTTGGACACTGTTAACTAACCTCCAGACGAGCTTCAATGCCATACAACTCTCCTTCCGTGGCCTCCAACTGCTCTTAAAACGCCAGTAAAACCAAATGCATGCTTTTCAATCGTTTGCTGCCCGCACCCGCCCGCTCGACAAGCATCACTACTCTGGACGGTTCTGACCTAGAATATGTGGACAACTACAAATACCTAGGTGTCTGGCTAGACTGTAAACTCTCCTTCCAGACTCATATCAAACATCTCCAATCCAAAATAATCAAATCTAGAATCGGCTTTCTATTTCGCAACAAAGCCTCCTTCACTCACGCCACCAAAATTACCCTAGTAAAACTGACTATTCTACCGATCCTCGACGATGTCATCTACAAAATAGCTTCCAATACTCTACTCAGCAAACTGGATGCAGTCTATCACAGTGCCATCTGTTTTGTTAACAAATCACCTTATACCACCCACCACTGCGACCTGTATGCTCTAGTCGGCTGGCCCTCGCTACATATTCGTCACCAGACCCACTGGCTCCAAGTCATCTATAAGTCTATGCTAGGTAAAGCTTCGCCTTAGCTCGCTGGTCACGATAACACCCACCCGTAGCAGGTATATCTCACTGGTCATCCCCAAAGCCAATACCTCCTTTGGCCGCCTTTCCTCCCAGTTCTCTGCTGCCAGTGGCTGGAACGATTTTTTTTAAAACAATACAAAAAAATCTCTGAAGCTGGAGACTTACATATCTCTCACTAACTTTAAACATCAGCTATCTGAGCAGCTAACCGATCGCTGCAGCTGTACATAGTCCATCTGTAAATAGCCCACCCAATCTACCTACCTCATCCCCATATTGTTTTAATTTACTTTTATGCTCTTTTGCACACCAAAATCACTACTTGCACATCTGCTCATCTATCACTCCAGTGTTATTTGCTAAATTGTAATGACTTCGCTACTATGGCCTATTTATGGTCTTACCTCACGCCATTTGCATTCACTGTATAGACTACTTTTTATTTATTTTTCTTCTATTGTGTTATTGACTGTACACTTGTTTATTCCATGTGTAACTGTTGCTGTGTCGCACTGCTTTGCTTTATCTTGGCCAGGTCGCAGTTGCAAATGATAACTCGTTCTCAACTTGCTTACCTGGTTAAATAAAGGTGGGGGAAAAAACAGGCCTCAGTGAAATCCCTGAGCGGTTTCCTTCCTCTTTGGTAACTGCGCTAGGAAGGACGCTTGCATCTTTGTAGTGAATGGGTATATTAATACACCATCCAAAGTGTAATTAATAAGTTAACAATGCTCAATGGGGTATTCAATAACTGCTTTTTTTTTTTTTTAAATGCTTTTTTATAACTCATCTACCAATAGGTACCCTTCTATGCAAGGCACTGGAAAACCTTCTTGGCCTTTGTGGTTGAACGTGTTTGAAATTCACTGCTCGACTGAGGGACCTTACAGATAATTATGTGTATATGTGTGGGGTACAGAGATGAGGGGGTCATTAAAAAAAAGCATGTTAAACGCCATTATTGCCCACAGAAAGTCAATGCAACTCATGTGACTTGTTAAGCAAATGTTTACTCATGAACATTAGGCTTGCCATAACAAATGGGTTGAATACTTACTGACTTTCAGCTTTTCATTTGTCTATTCATTTGTAAACATTTCTAAAAACGTAATTTGACTTTGACATTATGTGGTATTGTGTGTATATGTATGCCAGTGACACCAAATCAAAATGGAATCAATTTGAAATGCAGGTTATAAACTGTGGAAACAGGCCAGGGGTGTGAAAACTTTCTCAAGGCACTGTAGATGAGGGCCTCGGTGTTCCGTTCTGTGGGAGAACAGGATATTCACCCACTAATGTAGGAACAATTACTGTGCAGTCCTCAGTCACTGTGATTAGGAACTAAGGGGGATGTGCAATCCATTCAAACCCTCAGCCAACTCAAACAGAAAACATATGGGATAGAATGCTTAGAATCTAACCCTGTTACCATGCCTCCATCTTCCCTCCCAACTCAGACATACAGGTCCAAAAGGTTAACCCCATAGTATAAAGCACACACTAATCCCACCTTACACACCACAACATTTATTGTGTGTGTGTATCATTGCACAGTGCATGCACAGAGACAAACACAGTTTACACTATTACACAGTTATTTATAGGTTGTATCCATCATTCCCCTTGTGGGTTCTTCATCTCCCCCTCTCATTCTCCCTCACACACACTCAAAACGGTGCTTTGTGAGCGTGACAGGAGAAGAAGCTGGCCTTACATAATGCTCAAATGAGCACAAATGTAATATTCTCAACCCAGTGAAACACAGCAGCCATGGAAAAGCACAACAGTCACATTAATCAGGCCTGTAATGTTACAGATAATTCAAGCGACTAGGCTTCCATTCATGACCTGGAGACTCAGTCACCCTACAAACCACTATTCTGCTTCATTAAGGACCTGCCTTTTGTAGTCTGGCTTTTAACCCAATGTCATTCCTTCTCATTAGATGGAACGTGGGTCAATGTTCATGCTCAACACACACACTGTAATGCATCAGGTGAATGGGGCAATAGCACTGACAGAACAGTGGGCAGTGGAGGGTGAGAACAAGAAGGCCCCAGTAACAGAGGAACACAGTAGTCATGGCCACCACCCCAGAACCAGTAACAGTGGAACCCGGTAGTCATGGCCACCACCCCAGAACGAGTAACAGTTGAACTCGGTAGTCATGGCCACCACCCAGAACCAGTAACAGTGGAACCCAGTAGTCATGGCCACCACCCCAGAACCAGTAACAGTGGAAGCCAGTAGTCATGGCCACCACCCCAGAACTAGTAACAGTGGAAGCCAGTAGTCATGGCCACCACCCCAGAACCAGTAACAGTGGAACCCAGTAGTCATGGCCACCACCCCAGAACCAGTAACAGTTGAACTCGGTAGTCATTGCCACCACCCCAGAAGCAGTGACCGGTCTGAGAAAAACCACCCAGGTTTGCAGGTTAATATCAAATCTAACCTCACTCATATCTCATTGAAACTATACACATAGGCCTAGACAAACATAACCACATCAGTTTACAAAATCAGTATTGAAAGTTTGTGGATTTTTTTCCAAATACCAATTGTACAATCCAATACCTCTACTGCACTGTTGGATGTAAAAGCCACTGAATGGGAAAACCAATGGAAATGAGAGATAATGATTTCCCACTTGTTCTTCTGTAGGTCAATGGATAACCAGCTCAACAATGCCTAAATCCAAATCACAAATATCACACCCATTCTCAGCTCCACCCCACTCAAAATCCTCTAGGAGGCTCTCTCCAAAGCAACACTCTCTAAAAGGTGTCCATCCGGAAATAAACCTGTTATCTCCTATTGAACTCAAGCCAAAAGTCACCAGCCCTTCCCTGAGACCCCCTGCCTGCTCTATGACCCCACAGACTGTAGTCTGGCTGGCCGTGGTGACCTGCTCCTGTGTGTTCTCTGCTCTGCTGGGCCCGGGCGTGTCCGCTGGAGAGACCTGGGGCATGGTCTCCATCTGTCCCTTCCACTGTGTGTGCCGAAACCTCTCAGAGTCTCTGAGCACACTCTGTGTCAACAAGGGCCTGCTGTTCGTCCCTCCTGACATTGACCGGCGCACAGTGGAGCTCCGTCTGGCTGACAACTTCATCCTGGAGGTGGGCAGAGTGGACTTTGCCAACATGTCAGGCCTGGTAGAGCTAACTCTGTCCAGGAACACCATCCATGCCCTGAAACCTCTGGCCTTCGCTGACCTTCAGAGCCTGCGTTCACTTCACCTGGACACCAACCGGCTGACCGTGGTGGGGCCAAAAGACCTGTCCGGCCTAACTAACTTGCAGCACCTCATCATCAACAACAACCAGCTGACCAACGTCTCCACCGAGGCATTTGATGACTTCCTGCAGACGCTGGAGGATCTGGACCTGTCCTACAACAACCTGAGGAAGGTCCCCTGGGAGGCCATCCAGAACATGGCCAGCCTGCACACCCTCAACCTGGACCACAACCTCCTGGACCACATCGCCGAGGGCTCCTTCGGAGAACTCTACAAGCTGGCTCGTCTCGACATGACGTCCAACCGGCTGCAGACTCTACCCCCTGACCCCCTGTTCTCCCGCTCCCAGACAGGCGTGGTCAGCCCCACCCCCTACAACACTGTCATCAGCCTGAGCTTCGGTGGGAACCCCCTGCACTGTAACTGTGAGCTGCTGTGGCTGAGGCGGCTGATCCGCGGGGACGACATGGAGACGTGCGCCACTCCCGTCCACCTGGCTGGGCGCTACTTCTGGTCCATTCCAGAAGAGGAGTTTACCTGTGAGCCTCCGCTCATCACGCGCCACTCCAACAAGCTGTGGGTGCTGGAGGGCCAGAGGGCCACGCTGAGGTGCCGTGCCATTGGAGACCCAGAGCCAATCATCCACTGGATCTCCCCTGACGACCGCATAGTAGCCAACTCCAGCCGTGTGCACTCCTACTACAACGGCACACTGGACGTGCTGGTGACCCGTGCCCGTGACGATGGGGCATACACCTGCATTGCCATCAATGCTGCCGGGGAGGCTACGGCCCTGATAGACCTGAAGATCATCCCCCTCCCTCACCGCGGCAACAACACTGTCCCCCTAACCAGCCCTCGAGGGGATCCCGGGTCATCAGATATCTCCAGTGGGAGAAGAGGGGCAGGCCGGAAGGGTGGTGGAGGGGTGGTGACTGTCAAGAACGCCACAGAGGGGGAGAGTGGAGATGGAGATGCCAATGAGCATTTGGTGGGGGTCCTGGGAGCGACTGCCACCTCTGCCCAGGTGCGCTGGGTCCTGGGCCGGGCCACTGGGCCGTACCTGGTGTGGATGTACCAGATCCAGTACAACTGCACTGCAGACGACGCCCTGGTGTACAGGTAAGCTCCCCTCAGCGACACAGCCATCCTACAGAACCTGAGAGACAGTTCCAACTGGGCAAGCATGAATAGATCAATCAAAAGGCTAGATGCAAAACAAACACCTCTGTGTGGTCTTCCATTGTAATACTGTCATGTACAAAACCCCCCAGTGATTTTACAATTGATCTGAGTTATCAGAGTGTCCTTGAATGACCGGGACCAGGAGTGATGAACATGAACACTGACACATGAATTAAAGGAGAGCAGGCGTAGTTGACTGTAAATTATGAATGAGTGATAGAGGGAAAGGAAAGAGATAGAAGGGAGATAGGGCAATGGAAGGAGAGAGAGAAGACTGTGGGAAAAGGAGGATGAAGTCCTTATAAAAAAATGTTAAAAGTGCAAGCCGCAGATCTGAGGACAGTGTCACATCCCATCTGTCAGTCTGAAATAGAGATAAATAGGGAGATGTTGGGTTTGGGTCTAGGGAACACTGAACCCACTTCAGTTTGTGGAGGTAGGGATAGGTACCTAAATAGACATGCAGTGTTTTATATCATATACTGAACGATTCTCAAGGACTTGGCAGGACACACTAATGTGTGCACACAGCTGTCAGAATGAAAAACAGGAAGAACGCCTCCCAATTCAACATTTCCAGCTTTCATCCCCCACTAAGTCAGGAAGTGATGGTTAGTCTCATACTCTAAACATTTGATGCCTCATAACACCCCATAATTCCCTGGTGTCCCAATAAGGCCAGGTGAACTGCTTGCTAAGCCTTCCAAGATCAAAGAATAAGTATGCAAATACACACATTTGGATGACTAATATATGCCAAGGTATATGTAGTCTTCATAGCTAAATAAGATGGATGAAGGCAAACATTCATTTCTACCGTCTCTGGGACTCCATGGCTAATTTCTTTAAACAGCATATCCCTTTGACAGGTTCAGTAGAACTTACAATGCAGTTATTCACCTCATATAAGCCTACGGAGATAATAGCTTGCATGTTCTGAGTTAATGTTCAGCGTAAAGCCCATCTTTCCAATTTTCATTACAAAGCCTGCCTGTAAACAACTAAATGTAATAACAACAAAGTAATGTAACCCAAAGCTAGATATAATTTGAGGATAGTGTGGAGGAATGAGGGAGAGCAAGGGCACCAGAAAGGTTAACTGCCTGCCAGATGAAATTAAAAATTGCTCAAGGTCTGCCTTTCAGAGCTCGCAATTACCTCTCAACGGTAAACGCATTCAGCCTCATTTACACCGTCCAATACATTTTCAATACTGTTCTACACAGCCGTCTGAATCCATACAATAAGCTGCAGCATTTAACAAGAGATTTGACAGTCAGTTGGAAGACGGAGGGGTGAAAGACTTTAAAAATGGAAGTGTTTGCCGTCTTGTCCTCTTCCTTGCGTACAGCGTTTGGGCGGGGGTGGTGATTGGGGTGCGAGTATGTGTCATTGCCTCGGAGTTGTCTTTAATAGCTCATCGCTTGGCAAGACACGTTTCCGAGGAGAGGAAAAAAATAAACATACGTAAACAGACTGGCTTAAAATAAAATTGTATTAGTCACACGCGCCGAATACAACAGGTATTCTTAGTGAAATGCTTACTTATGAGCCACTGACCAACAACGCAGTTAAAAAAAAAAATATGAGTAAGAATAAGAAATAAAAGTAACAAGTAATTAAAGAGAAGAGGTAAAATAACAATAGCGAGACTATACACAGGGGGATACGGGTACAGAGTCCATGTGCGGGGGCACTGATAGTCAAAGTAATATGTACATGTAGGTAGAGTTATTACAGTGACTAGTGGGGGTAGAAGCTGTTTAGAAGCCTCTTGGACCTAGGCACTCCAGTACCGCTTGCCATGGTGTCTGGCCTGGTGTAGAGGTCCTGGATGGCAGGAAGATTGGCCCCAGTGATGTACTGGGCCGTTCGCACTACCCTCTCTAGTGCCTTGCGGTCGGGGCCGAGCAGTTGCCATTCCAGGCAGTGATGCAACCAGTCAGAAAGCTCTCCATGGTGCAACCTTGAGGATCTGAGGACCCATGCCAAATCTTTTCAGTCTCCTGAGGGGGAATAGGTTTTGTCGTGCCCTCTTCACGACTGTCTTGGTGCTGCTTGGACCATGTTAGTTTGTTGGTGATGTGGACACCAAGGACCTTGAAACTCTCAACCTGCTCCACTGCAGCCCTGTCGATGAGAATGGGGGCCTGCTCAGCCCTCCTTTTCCTGTAGTCCACAATCATCTTTGTCTTGATCCCGTTGAGGGAGAGATTGTTGACCTGGCACCCCACGGTCAGGTCTCGGACCTCCTCCTTATCGGCTGTCTTGTCGTTGACAACAAAAAAACAATTGGTTAGGAATACGTAAAAAGTTAGCCTTGTTCTCCGGCGCCATCTTCAGTCTGCCTCCCATTTCCCTGAATATCAATCTCACCCTTTCTATTTCCCTTCTCCCTCTTCAGCAGAGTATTATTGATTAAGCCCATTTCCACAACAAATGAGCAGATCTGACTCCTCCTCCCTCTAGCTGGCTGCTCATCATCATCATTAGCACTAAGGAGTTGTACTGTAGCTTATTGCATTTCATTTGATTCGTCTCCCAGCTGCTCTCAGAGATCCTCTTTCTCTCCTCAGCAAATGACTCAATATCATGTTTTCTTTTATTACTCCTCAACCCCCCCCCCCCCCTTCCCTGTCTGTTAGGATTCTGCCTCCTACAAGCAACGCGTTCCTGCTAAAGAACCTTGTGTCTGGAGCTGACTACAGCCTTTGTGTCCTGGCCATCTTTGATGACGGGCTGTCCACCCTGGCCACCACCAAGGTCCTGGGTTGCACCCAGTTCAGCACCAAGGAGGACTTCCCAGAGTGCCGTTCCCTGCAGGCGCACTTCCTGGGCGGCACACTGACAATCATGGTGGGTGGGGTCATCGTGGTGATGCTGCTGGTGTTCACCGTGGCGATGATGGTGAGGCACCGCGTCTGTGGAGACTGCAGAGACGAGGGTCACTACCCTGCCCATCACCATGACAACTTCCTGCCCTCCAAGGGAGAAGTGGACGTTTACGCTCAGACCAATGGGAATGGGAGAGTGATGATGGTGGCTCTGCCCAAAGGCATTCTTGGCCAAAAGGCTAAGCCCCTGCCATCGAAAACCAAACCTCAAGCCAAGAACAAGTCCAGGACAACGCTTGACTCTGATCAGCTCAGTGGAGAGAGAAAGGCTGAGGAGCAGGGCCTGGAGGTAGGCGTGAGGGGGGAAAGATTCCCCCCTTTCACCCCTGAGAGTGAGAGAGTGACACTGTACTACTCCCCTGCCATCACCTCTCAGACCTTACCCCATCCCAGAGCTCACAAGGCCCTGAGACACTCAGGCAAGCTCAAGCTGCGCCGCTCTGAGGAGAGGGAGAGAGACTTGGACAAAATGGTGGGCTCCAGATGCAGCCTGGACTCTGGGGCCCAGGGGGAGGAGGGGCGGTTGGATGACTGGAGGAGGGGCGATCGTCCACCACTCGGGAGGACACGCAGCTGCTCCTTTGATGTGGGCGAGATCACCACAACAACCTGCTACAGCTATGCCAAGCGACTGAGTGTGATATGGACCAGGAGGAGCCAGTCGGTGCACGGCATGCTGGTCCAGTGCGCCTCAACGGCCAGTTCAGCGAGCAGCATGGGCAGCGACCAACAGCCCCCTGCTCTCACACATGGCTACCTGCACGCCTTCAACACCTCCAACTCTAACTCTAACACCAGAGTGGCTGCCAAAGCTGGAGACCTGGAGGAGAGTGTTGTGTAGGGTGGAGAGGAGGAGAGATGGACATAATGGAAACAGACTGAAACTGACAAAATGGTGGATGTAAAAGATAAGCCATTTGGCTTTATAGCTAGAATCCTTAATTGAAACAAAGCGTTCTCCCTGCCCGTTTCAACTAATAAGCTAAAGGAATGGGTCTGGATAAATGTAACCACTCAAATTCATAGAGGTATGGATGCAAGGACTAACAATACATGATATCAAATGTATAGTTTTAATAATGTTTTAAGGCTATACAGGGTTTGCTTACATTTATTTACAAATATTGGAGTAAAACATGCTTATATTTTGGGTTTCGAAGGGGTAAGACAGTTGAACTAAGCTCACGAGGAATTTAGGTTACAGTGCATTTGTAAAGTATTCAGACCCCCTGACTTATTCCACATTTTGTTATAGCCTTACTCTAAAATTGATTAAAAATTATTTTTCAATCTATAAAACAATACCCCATAATGACAATGCAAAAACAGGTTTAGAAATTTGTGCAAGTTCATTAAAAATAAAAAACTTAAATATCACATTTACATAAGTATTCAGACCCTTTACTCAGTACTTTGTTGAAGGACCTTTAGCAGCAATTACAGCCTCAAGTCTTCTTGGGTATGATGCTACAAGCTTGGCACACCTGTATTTGGGCAGTGTTTCCCATTCTTCTCTGCAGATCCTCTCAAGATCTGTCAGGTTGGATGGGGAGCATCGCTGCACAGCCATTTTCAGGTCTCTCTAGAGAAGTTTGATCGGGTTCAAGTCCAGCCTCTGGCTGGGCCACTCAAGGACAATCAGAGACTTGTCCCGAAGCCACTCCTGCGTTGTCTTGGCTGTGTGCTTAGGGTCGTTGTCCTGTTGGAAGGTGAACCTTTGTCCAGGTCTGAGGTCCTGAGCAGGTTCTCATCAAGGATCTCTCACAAGCATTTCGCTACACCCGCAATAACATTTGCTAAACACGTGACAAATAAAATTATTTGTACTTTGGTCCATTCATCTTTTCCTCAATCCTGACTAGTCTCCCGGTCCCTGCCACTGAAAAACAGCCCCACAGCATGCTGCCACCACCATGCTTCACCGTAGGGATGGTGCCAGTTTTCCTCCAGATGTGACGCTTGGCATTCAGGTCAAAGTGCTCAATCTTGGTTTCATCAGACCAGAGAATCTTGTTTCTCATGGTAAGAGTCTTTAGATGGCTTGTGGCTAACTCCAAGCGGGCTGTCATGTGCCTTTTACTCAGGAGTGGATTCAGTTTGGCCACTCTACCATAAAGGCCTGATAGGTGGAGTACTGCAGAGAGGGTTGTCTCCACAGAGGAACTGGAGCTCTGTCACCGGGTTCTTGGTCACCTCCCTGACCAAGGCCCTTGCTCTAGGAAGAGTCTTGGCAGTTCTACATTTCTTCCATTTAAGAATGGAGACCACTGTGTTCTTGGGGACCTTCAATGCTGCATACATTTTTTTGTACCCTTCCCCAGATCTGTCCCTCGACACAATCCTGTCTCAGAGCTCGACAGACAATTCCCTTGGTTTTTGCTCAGATATGCACTGTCAACTGTGGGACCTTATATAGACAGGTATGTGCCTTTCCAAATCATGTCCAATCAATTGAATTAACACAGGTGGACTCCAATCAAGTTGTAGAAACATCAAGGATGATGAATGGAAACCGGATGCACCGGAGTTCAATTTCGAGTCTCATAGCAAAGGGTCTGTATACTTCTGTAAAAAAGCTACCTGTTAATTCATTCTAATAAATGTGCAAAAATGTCTAAAAAAAATGTTTTTCCCCCTTTGTCATTATGAGGTATTGTGTGTAGATTGATGAGGGGGGAAAAATGTAATCAATTTCAGAATGATTCTTGAAGAATATACAGTGGAATGGGTGTATATCATTTATTTTGATTCTAAATTTCTTAAAAAACAAGGACATACATTTAAAAGCACCAAGTGCATTGCACAAGGAACCTAGCACATGGTGAAGATAAGCCACGTACGGTGTGGGCAGATGGGAGTGATGACAAGTATAAAAAATACAACTGTTTCAACAAGATAAATTAAAACAATTCATGAATTACAGTAAATAAATCAACCGCTACTCAACAGTAGCACGACTCGACATTGAATTGCAAACCGCTGAGTAGATCAGTTATCAAAATGGATCATATGAAAACTGTGACAGATGCCAGTCAGTGATCATGTGTTTGTTTGAGAAGGGCAGGAAGCAGCCTATCGGCAAACAGAGGAGTTTGTCTTCGAGCTGAGAGAGGAAGAGATGTATGGGGAGAAAGAGGGGTTGAGAAGGTGACTGGGGGAGGAGCTCTGAGATAAACCAGTACACAAAGATAGGCTACATATCTATTGGTGCCATTTGTCATATTAAATACTACTCTGTAGTGTACAGTCATACCCACAAAGGCCCTCTGAACTCAATTAGCATGAGTTGTGTGATGGAGTTGGAGAGTGGATAGTGAGAGAATGGCATGCAGCAGTTTCCCCTTTTCTTGCCAGAGGCAAACAGGTGCCCTATTTCACCCAATTAAAGTGCTGATTGGTGAATTCACAAACACATTGTGAACTCTGCCCAGCAGTGCTCAAACCACTGACCTGCAGTTCTGCTATCAACCACTGTTCACATCATAGAGGACAGATATGTCATGTTCTGCTGACAAGTCCCATTAATATCAGATCTGCAGATCTGGTTGGCTGTGAATAAAGTTGAACAGTTTAGACCAGTTCAGGAGTTCCCCGTCTCAGAAATAATTCTAACGTCTCCAATTTGTAGGATAAGAAAATAAAACTTTTCAGAGTTCTTTTAGCCAGTCCTGATTTCATTTAACCTCGTACCATCCAACTCATTCACCATGGTTGGCTATTCTCTGCCCCTGCATCTAAAACCCTACCCCAGCTGTGAGACAGCCAGAAAGAATAGGATTTTAAGTGCTTTGACTTTTTCACCTCAGACGTAGAGCCAAGGTTTTCCCATTCACAACTAGATATTTGAGTAGAAAAACAGGGTGATTTAATCTAACAAAATCTCTTGGACCAACATTTTAACCCCCCATTTGAATATAATAAATCACCAATCTACTCCCCGTTATGCTGAAGAACCTCTACCCCAACCACACCCTATGATCAGCGAAAAGGAGTGTGTGGGTGAATGTGTTGCTAGAGAAAAGTGGAGAAGACTGACACTCAAACCATATAAAACGACCAACATTAATCAAAACTCCTAAAAAGGCACTTTCATCCACCATCAGTTGTCTACATTTTTTAAAACGACCAGAATTCTGGTGGTTGTTCCTTGAGGGAAGTATTTCCTTTCCTAGAAGCAAATGCTGCAAAAGCAAATCAGCAGATGCAAAGTGGGAAATAGTGCTGCAATATTAATTTAGCTGGAAAAAACAATTCTATTTGTGTGTGAACGATAAATATGGGAGGCAGAAGAGGGAGAGCGTGAGTGAGAGCGTGAGTGAGAGCGTGAGGGAGAGCGTGAGTGAGAGCGTGAGTGAGAGCGTGAGGGAGAGCGTGAGGGAGAGCGTGAGGAGGAGCGTGAGGGAGAGCGTGAGGGAGAGCGTGAGGGAGAGCGTGAGGGAGAGAGTGAGGGAGAGAGTGAGGGAGAGAGTGAGGGAGAGAGTGAGGGAGAGAGTGAGGGAGAGAGTGAGGGAGAGAGTGAGGGAGAGAGTGAGGGAGAGAGTGAGGGAGAGAGTGAGGGAGAGAGTGAGGGAGAGAGTGAGGGAGAGAGTGAGGGAGAGAGTGAGGGAGAGAGTGAGGGAGAGAGTGAGGGAGAGAATGAGGGAGAGAATGAGGGAGAGAGTGAGGGAGAGAGTGAGGGAGAGAGTGAGGGAGAGAATGAGGGAGAGAATGAGGGAGAGAATGAGGGAGAGAATGAGGGAGAGCGTGAGGGAGAGAATGAGGGAGAGCGTGAGGGAGAGAATGAGGGAGAGAATGAGGGAGAGAATGAGGGAGAGAATGAGGGAGAGCGTGAGGGAGAGAATGAGGGAGAGAATGAGGGAGAGCGTGAGGGAGAGGATGAGGGAGAGCGTGAGGGAGAGGATGAGGGAGAGCGTGAGGGAGAGAATGAGGGAGAGAATGAGGGAGAGCGTGAGGGAGAGAATGAGGGAGAGAATGAGGGAGAGCGTGAGGGAGAGAATGAGGGAGAGCGTGAGGGAGAGAATGAGGGAGAGAATGAGGGAGAGAATGAGCGTTGGAGGGGGTTGAGTATTATTCATGCAAATGACTCATGTACATGCATGTTTAAGTGGTCATTAACAGATTGCTGCATACAGCATTAAAATCCTTGTTTATCTTCTACCTTGGTCCTACAAAATGTCTCATCACTAAACTGCATAGAGAGGCAGTTTCGGGAGGAGTGGGTGTGGGGTGCTATGGTGGAGGGGAGCAAAGCAGAGGGGGATATAATGACAGTGAGTATCACAGCTGTGAAATCCTTAGATCCTTAATGCACGTCCCTAATTCACTATCCCACTTCGAAGCAGAGTGCAGCAGAGCCTTCAAATTCTAATGACTGAAAAGTATCCGTGCATAATAATAAATCAGATGTGTTCATCTGAGTGAGATCTGAAATAAAGGAAACTATCTGCATCCAGCCTGCACACTACATCTTCTCTTTAAGCAGCCTCCCACTCATCTCGATTTCACACAACTCCTCTCCGTATCTCCCCACACCCTGCTTCAGTTCGCCATATCTCCCTCTAAAGCCAGTCACACCTCTGGGAACCATTCAGTGCAGATTAGGGCTTCAAAGACCAGTTTTTTTGCGCTACAGTGGCAGTAAATGTGTTGCTGTTTCATATGGAGCACTACATCTCCATTTCTACTTGTAAAGGAAGCTAGTAGTTACATAAGCTGGCAACAACCTATTGCTCCCATTTCAATTGATTAAGACCCTTGTCTTTGCTGTCATGCTCATGTGTACTGTAAATGCATAACTCTGGGAGGAGGTGGTAAGAGAAAGGGACATACAAAAGACAACTGATGGTGGGCACAGGAATCATTGCATAGTACCCAAAGGAGTAATTTCCCAGACCACTTAAGGTACAATTCCTATCTGCGGGTGAGCGAGGGGTAAAAAAAAACACAATTAAAAGCCAATTGATAATCCAGCTGCAGAGTGAGACAGCTACATGTAATGGATATTGGGCTGGTAATGTTGGTTAGTCTTTCCAAGGTGTATCTGCATGCACCACTACAGTACACTGCAAAGATATTAGCACAACAGCACAGTGGGTAACATGAGTTCTGAAATAACAAATCTAGTTGACGGTGAATTTGGGAGGCTCCGAGTCTGTTGCTACACCCATAAATTACTGTGGGATTACCTTTAAAAGGGATTTCAACATGTTTACGGATGTTGCTTTTTCACGAGGGAATTGGAAAAGCATGTCACACAGCCGCATTAGTGCAGAGAAACGTGTTGTTTTACAGGGTCAGCCACAGTAGTACGATAGGTGCAGAGAAACGTGTTGTTTTACAGGGTCAGCCACAGTAGTACGATAGGTGCAGAGAAACGTGTTTTACAGGATCAGCCACGGTAGTACGATAGGTGCAGAGAAACGTGTTGTTTTACAGGGTCAGCCACGGTAGTACGATAGGTGCAGAGAAACGTGTTGTTTTACAGGATCAGCCACAGTAGTACGACAGGTGCAGAGAAACGTGTTGTTTTACAGGGTCAGCCACAGTAGTACGATAGGTGCAGAGAAACGTGTTGTTTTACAGGGTCAGCCACAGTAGTACGATAGGTGCAGAGAAACGTGTTGTTTTACAGGGTCAGCCACAGTAGTACGATAGGTGCAGAGAAACGTGTTGTTTTACAGGGTCAGCCACAGTAGTACGATAGGTGCAGAGAAACGTGTTGTTTTACAGGGTCAGCCACAGTAGTACGATAGGTGCAGAGAAACGTGTTTTACAGGATCAGCCACGGTAGTACGATAGGTGCAGAGAAACGTGTTGTTTTACAGGGTCAGCCACGGTAGTACGATAGGTGCAGAGAAACGTGTTGTTTTACAGGATCAGCCACAGTAGTACGACAGGTGCAGAGAAACGTGTTGTTTTACAGGGTCAGCCACAGTAGTACGATAGGTGCAGAGAAACGTGTTGTTTTAAAGGGTCAGCCACAGTAGTACGATAGGTGCAGAGAAACGTGTTGTTTTACAGGGTCAGCCACAGTAGTACGATAGGTGCAGAGAAATGTGTTGTTTTACAGGGTCAGCCAGTGGTACGGCACCACTGTAGCAAATTAGGGTTAACTGCATTGCTCAAGGGCAAATCAACAGATGTCTTCACCTTGTCGACTCAGATTTTCAAACCACCACTGCCTATGGCTAGGATGGTATCACATTTTCTGACCGTTTTTTCACCCAATATGTTGTGTAAATCTGGGCAGATGTTAGCAGCACTTCCTCTGATTCTCTAACGCCTAATGGTGCTGCTGGGGGAAATCACTTGGCTGTACTCTTACTTGAACAGGTAATTACATCTCTGGTGGCGTCAGTGCTAAATAAACTAGCCATTTGAAGCTGGGTAGTAAAAAAAAAAAGTAAAAAAAGGAGGCACTGCTGTTGCCCAATGGGGTTCGAGTGGCCTTCCCCTGCTGGGAGGAACAGCGTGAGAGCGAATGAGATTTTGACATGGGAAAGGATGGATGTATGATAGAGGGGGAAAATGAGTTTAGTATATGCAGTGAGGGAAATTAATCAAACATGCAAGGAAATGGAGGGAGGCAATTGTGCAACCAACATGGTTTGAACCTCTTCACCCATCCTGAAGTGATAATGAGTCATCATTAAAAAACATGTGACAATTCGCTAGTTAGTGCTCTTGTGGAGCAGAGAGGGGATGATCTGGAGCAGCTTTAATGTTTTTGATATTTTGGAGTGCTGCAAATAATCATGCCAACAAAATACCTTCGGGGCTGAAGAGAGCATTAACTTGGGGAACGAGAGGGGTAAGGAGAGGGTGAGAGGGGAAGGGAGCGGGTGAGAGGAGAGGGATATAAGATAAAATGAAATATCCCAACTACACAGGGCAGTAGTCTCAGTCTGTCACACTGTATCAGGTCAACAAGAAGAGGAGAATAAGGAAACGAATTCAAGGAGGGGACACTAGACAAGCGGAAAGGAACAAGAAAAAGGACAATCAAGAGAATAGAATCATGTTGGCGGTGGTTTGCAGAAGCTGATGAAGGTAGGTAAGTGTGTGTGTGTGTGTGTGTGGACAGTTAAGATGTTGGAGCGTTCCCCTGCTGCATCCCCTTCAAAAGCGCAGCTGGCCATGTTGCAGCTGCTGCCCCTAACCCTCACTCTCTCACACACACCAATCAAAGGTTTCATTCAGAGCCATGGAAAACTAGGGCTGGCAGAACAATAATTCCCTCCCTTAAATCCAACAAAAACACATACATACAGCCATTACTGCCATTCATACTGTGCTTTCATGTGAACATATGCTATTGACACTAGTATTGCAACTCTGATTCTCTACTTTACAATTCCAAACCAAAGCCCTCTTCGATACAAAGTAGAAACCTACCTGCATTTCTTTCCATCTGCTAGTCTTTTATCCTGTCCGTCTCATGAGTAGACAAGCCATCCAGTCCGTTGTATATTTAGCTTCTACTTCCCATTACTACTAAATAATTTACCAATTAAAAACGGTGCCATTTAAAAGATCCACTACATGCAAGAAAGAAAATCTGGGCTTTGAGGGGAGAAAAACATTGTAGAGCGCTGAATTTATCATTTACAAATGTCTTTGATCATCAGGATCAGATGAATCATAAATGCATTGATGACCTGTCTGGCCTTAACGGCCTCTACACAGCTCCCTTCTCTCTGCCCACTTAGCCTTCCGACATCCTTTTCATGGAGCTCCTGCTTTCCACTTCTCTTCTCCAGAGTTGCTTTCAGCACTTTTCACTATGCCGCTTTTCCCGTAGTAAGGATCTTGTGCTAAAAACATCTGACCATTACACAGTAATGACACATGCAGACAGTTTTAGGTGCGGATATAACGGGGTGCTTTCAGAAGCTGCACTTCCAAGCACTTTTGAAAAAAGGTTATTTGATAAGTTCAAAAAAATTCTTGCTGACTGGATTAAATTAGTCACTTGAGTCATGCAGCGGGAGATTAAAAGGCCTAATGTGGTCACATAATAAATGTGACAATGTGCCGTAATTAATGACCCTACCTTGACCCCGCGGACACGGAACTCAGCCAGCGCCCGGTTCATCTTGGCGGCGGCGGCAGGCAGGTCCTTCCCGCTGGCGATGACTTTAACCAAAAGGGAGTCGTAGTGGGGGGAGATGACTGCTCCTTGGAATGCAGAGGCACTGTCCAGACGGATGCCCATGCCCTCGCCACTTCGGAATACCTGAGGAATTGGGAGAGCGGAATTACAGATATGCAGATAGAGCTGTTAAGACACGAGTCAGGAAGAAAGTAACCCCGTCTCTATAAAACATGTACATTTATAAATGCAGCAATACAGATCCTTTGACAATTTAACCTTTCCCAAGTTTCACGTTTGTCAATTCACTCAAATTTGACTTGTCACGTACAGTCTACAGCAGGTTTTAAAAAATGCAGCAAAATGTGTGCTAGCTCCCTCAACACAGTAGAAAAATCTACAGCAATAAAAAAAAGAGTAAAGTCTACAAAAAATGCCTAGTAATTTAAGCGGTAGTATGCCTTGTAATAGAAGCGGTAGTATGCCTTGTAATAGAAGCGGTAGTATGCCTTGTAATAGAAGCGGTAGTATGCCTTGTAATAGAAGCGGTAGTATGCCTTGTAATAAATAGCCTGATGTGTACACAATAGGATATACAGAAGAGATCAATGTGCCATGTCAAGTATGACAATTAATATAAAGTAAACACACGTCAATAGCCCTCTCCCCTCCCAGTTTCCTGGAGACCTCGATCAGCTCCTTGGTTTTGCTGACTTTGAGGGAGAGGCTGTTTCCCTAGCACCACTCTGTCGGGGCGCTATCCTCCGTTGGCTGTCTTTTTGGCGATCAGGCCCAGCACTGCCATGTTGTCTGGAAAATCAACGATGGTGTTAGTCGTGTGGGGTGGAGGTGATTTTGCCCACCGTCACCACCTGGGGTCTGCCTGTCAGGAAGTCCAGGATGCAGTTGCAGAGGGAGGTGTTCAAACCCAATTAGTCAGCAGTAGTCTCAACTGCAGCGGTGTGGATGTTTAATTAACTGATACCCTTTAACAACCTCCAATATCATGGTCCAATTAAGATTCAAAGACAGTTGATTTGAAAACTCAAGTTATTTTTGATTCAAAACACACCAGGTGACTAAACGTAACGTTCCAAATGAAAAGGTTTGATGTAAATGACGCACAAATAGGGGTCGTTTCAATCCATTTTAGACTAGGTTCTGTGCAATGTCAGAACAGACCAAAGACAAAAGCTAGCCTTTCAAATCAGAAGACACTGCCCTTGATGGGTGACAGTGTTAGCTTCCAAAAACACAATCACTGAATTATTCAAGCTTGGTATTACCGTGCTGTGCTGATATCATTATTGGTATAAAATGGCAAACTGAAAATACAGCCTAAACACCAGTAAAAACTGAAAGTTTTAATTGACCAGGTAAGTCAATTATGAACTAATTCTTATTTACAATGATGACCTGGCAAGAGGCAAAAGGCCTCCTGTGGGGTCGTGGCAGGGATTCAAAATAAAAATCCAACAAAAATAGACAAGACAGAAGACGCCATCAACAGCAAACAGTGGATGTGTGTAAAACATGCTTCCTTACATAAGGCAAAAACTAGTAACAGTGTGACACCTAGAAACTACATGTTTAGCGCCACAAGGGTCAGACTATTCCCCCAAGCCTCCAACACTGTGCCTTACAGCACTGGGATTAAAGCACTGTTAACCCTATTCTCATTGTGTGAGATGCACTGCAGGAAGGACTCCCACACAAATCAGAACATGTCCACCTGTGGTGCAAGAGCCCCAGCTCCCGTGTGGTGAGCTGGAGAGGCTGGGAGAGATCTGATCCATGGCGTGCTGCCTGCTCCCACCCTTGGTGCAGCTGCATATTTGTAGCACACACTTAACATTCTTTAAAAATCGCTCAATTAGATATGAATACAATGACACTTCCTTAGAATGTTTTACGGTACAAATTAGCATTTTGATATATAGATGTATCAAAATATTGAAAAGTAACCTAATGAAGTTACAACTATGCTTGCGCTTGATTGTCTACCAAACAGTGAGCCCTTTCTGATAAAAGTTATTTCCACACTATGAATAGAATCTACCAGAAGTGATGGAGCTCACAGCAACAGTTACACAGTAAGAGACAAAGGCAGAAAAACCAACGTGCCGTGTTTGTTGCAGAGAGAGATCACCCCATGGCGCCAAGACAACATGGGCCAGACTCATCACCGAGTGCACACGCTAGGGCTGTCCCGGACAACTTGGATCGACCGAAAGTCTTCTGTTCCTTCGAACAATGGATTGGTAGACATTTTTAAAACATGCATTTTTCCATATATAGACGACACACTGTGTTCTTATCAAAATCAATTATATGCATTGAGCTTGTCTGATGCTTAAAGCTCACAGTTTGATGAAATAAGACAAATGGCTCATGAGGTTGCCAGAGATCTAGATAACAAGGGAAAAAAAAAAAAAAAAAAAAACTTAACCTGAACCAACTATTATCCACCCGCACCTGCAGGCTTTCGCAGACTCTGCCGTCACTCTCCTGATGTTGCCGGTAATAGGCTACACAAGGAGTTGGCAACCTTTCTCATGTGGAATGACAATTTAGTTTACCAATCTGCATGCCAGTTATGGTTTAGATATGCACATTTTCATAAAAGTTTAATTTATTATAACATCTTCATATCTCAAAATCATTGTCATGTGGTGAATCAAAATTATATCCAAATCTAAAATGAAAATTATACAAAACCTAAATAGTAACTTCTATTGCCAACTACGTATATAAATAAAAAAAAATATTGCAGCCTGCAGGTAGAAAATATCCTGATAAAAATAAATATCCTATAAATCACATTGGCTACTGTTGGAATCAACATGGTTAGCTAAACTTTGAACATTGAGATATTAAATAAATGATAGACCAGAAGCATAGAATATAAGGAGTGAGATCTGTAAAAAGACAGAGTGGCTGTGGAACGGGCTGGGTGGACGGGAGGAGATCAAATGATTGCTATAGGGGAGGCAGATGGACATCTGTGGATTAGACAAAGGAGGGGTTGAGGTCAGGAGGTGAGGTCAGATCCCCTGAAGGGAGTAATAAGGGTTATCCTCTTCCTGTGGAACCATAAGCTGTAAGGATTGGAGAGAAGGAGATGCGTCTTAAGTGGGATATTTATACCTTGTCTGTCTGAATTACAGCTGTAAAGACACTTTGGGAAGAATTAAACTTGGTTAAGCTTCTCTAGCGTCCATGAGTTATTTACTCTGAAAAATAAGAACCTAACACTACACATGGCCTGTCTGCAATGAACTTGAAACATTGTATCAACTATTAACTTGGGTCAGCCAAAGCTTAGGCTAGCGAACTTGCAACATTGTATAAAATATTCTGGGCCTTCCGAGTTTCCACGCCAGTGAGCTCCTGCCATGTAGGATATTTGCACATGGGATAAGAAGCAGTGCTCGACTTGGGCAGGAGCTCACCGGAGCTGAGTACCAGCACCTCAAATGTTCTACTAATTGAGCTCCTGTTCCTCTTATAGAATATTAGCTCAAAAGTATTGTGGAGCCCTTGCAACTAAATATAAAAAATAAAAAAAACAGTACCAGAACCTATTACAGTCCAAGTCAAGCACTGATAAGATGTAAATCAGGTAGGCCTATTTCATGACGTTTCCATTTGATCAGAGAATTACATTTTTCCTTTTCACATTGAGTGGTTATCGAAAGGGAGAGAGCTGGAAAGATTTTTCAAATACATAGAACTATTGTCATTCTCAACGGACGTAAAAACAGACTGTTCGCTTGCTGTTTGAGGTGAAGACATTACTTTGAGAAGCTCCACAGTGGTGGTGCGTTAAACGAAAAGTGAAAACTATCAGATCCCCAAATGGGCACATTTATATGCCTACATTTACACACAGGTCAGGTAGCCTATAGGCCTACTTCTGTGCGTGCGTCTCTTTACACAACATTGACAGGAATCTCCCCAAACAAAAGATAGACTAAATTGTCAAAATTCGTAAATGGAATGAAATAAGACACCACTTGTGTTACCAAGTGTAACATAGGTAGTGCACTCCGCAAACAACGTGTCCACTCCAACAATGACAACAGGAAGACAACAATAATATTGAACGCATAGTTAATTTTTTTAATACGGTCTCTTTTTTTGCTCTCTTGAGTAAGGCAGCGGGGCAGCAAGTGGAAAATACAGAGTGAATGGGTTGGTAATGTTCTCTAGCTGCGCCCTGATTGGCACAGTGTTCTGTCATTGTCACCTCAAACTCTAAAAGGTAGAGCTCAAATTCAAGCCCCTTGGGTGCTGCCATAGCATTGCATTAGAAGTGCCCATCCAAGAAGGCTCAAGATCATTGGCCACATATAAAATGACATCAAACCACGTTATATCTACAGTAGCTTTGATTGAACTGATCATGTCAACATCCTACTTTCTAAACCTTAGCTAGCAGTCATCAAGAATCAAGTCGACAGTCTACAGGCAAATCCATTTCAATCCTTGTCACATGAAGATAAATTGTCATCGGTACTCATCGGCCATAAACATTACACATCAAGTCAAATTTTATTAGTCACATGCGCCGAATACAACAGGTATTACAGTGAAATGTTTACTTACAAGCTGATTAGATGTTCAGGAGTCTTATGGCTTGGGAGTAGAAGCCTCTTGGACCTGTACATGGCACTCCGGTACCACAATTTTTATGGCCTTCCTCCGACACCGCCTGGTATAGAGGTCCTGGATGGCAGGAAGCTTGTCCCCAGTGATGTACTGGGCAGTTCACACTACCCTCTGTAGTGCCTTGCGGTCAGAGGCCGAGCAGTTGCCATACCAGGTAGTGACCCAATCAGTCAGGATGCTCTCGATAGTGCAGCTGTATAACCTTGAGGATCTGAGGACCCATGCCAAATCTTTTCAGTCTCCTGAGGGGGAATAGGTTTTGTTGTGAACTCTTCATGACAGTCTTGGTGTGCTTGGACCATGTTAGTTTGTTGGTGATGTGGACGCCAAGGACCTTGAAACTCTCAACCTGCTCCAATACAGCCCCGTAGATGAAAATGGGGGTGTGCTCGGTCCCCCTTTTCCTGTAGTCCACAATCTCCTTTGTCTTGATCACGCTGCGGGAGAGGTTGTTGTCCTGGCACCACACGGTCAGGTCTCGAACCTCCTCCCTACAGGCTCTCATAGTTGATCAGGCCTACCACTGTTGTGACATCGGCAAACTTGGTGTTGGAGTCGTGCCTGGCCGTGGAGTCATGAGTGAACAGGGAGTACAGGAGGGGACTGAGCACACACACACACCCCTGAGAGGCCCCTGTGTTGAGGATCAGCGTGGCTGATGTGTTACCTACCCTTGCCACCTGGGGGCAGCCAGTCAGGAAGTCCAGGATCCAGTTGCAGGTGTTTAATCCCAGGGTCCTTAACTTATTGATGAGCTTTGTGGGCACTATGGAGTTGAGCACTGAGCTGAAGTCAATGAACAGCATTGTCACATAGGGAAGAGTGGAGCGCAATACAGATTGCATCATCTGTGGATCTGTTAGGGCGGTATGCAAACTGGAATGGGTCCAGGGTTTCTGGGATAAATGGTGTTGATGTGAGCCATGACCAGCCTTTTAAAGCATTTCATGGCTACAGACGTGAGTGCTATGGGTCGGTAGTCGTCATTTTGACAGGTTACCTTAGTGATCTTGGGCACAGGGACTGTGGTGGGCTGCTTAAAACATGTTGATATTAAAGACTCGGACAGGGAGAGGTTGAAAATGTCAGTGAAGACACTTGCCAGTTGGTCAGCGCATGCTCGCAGTACACGTCCTGGTAATCCGTCTGGCCCTGCGGCCTTGTGAATGTTGACCTGTCTAAAGGTCTTACATCGGCTGCGGAGAGCGTGATCACAGTCGTCCGGAACAGCTGGTGCTCTCATGCATGTTTCAGTGTAATTTGCCTCGAAGTGAGCATAGACTTAGTTTAGCTTGTCTGGTAGCCTCATGTCACTGGGCAGCTCTCGGTTGTGCTTCTCTTTGTAGTCTGTAATGGTTTGCAAGCGCTGCCACATCCGACGACCGTCAGAGCCGGTGTAGTACGATTCCATTTTAGTCCTGTATTTACGCTTTGCCTGTTTGAATGTTCATCGGAGGGCATAGCAGGATTTCTTATAAGCTTCCAGGTTCGAGTCCCACTCCTTGAAAGTGGCAGCTCAAGCCTTTAGCTCAATGCGGATATTGCCTGTAATCCATGGCTTCTGGTTGGTGTATGTACGTATGGTCACTGTGGGGACAACGTCTATTATGCACTTATTGATAAAGCCAGTGACTGATGTGGTGTACCAATGCCATCAGAAGAATCCCGGAACATATTCCAGTCTGTGTTAGCAAAACAGTCCTGTAGCTTAGCATCTGCTTCATCTGACCACTTTTATATTGACAGAGTCACTGGTGCTTCTCGTTTTAATTTTTGCTTGTAAGCAGGAATCACGAGGATAGAATTATGGTCCGATTTGCCAAATGGAGGGCGAGGGAGAGCTTTGTACACATCTCTGTGTGGAGAAAAGGTGGTCTGGAGTTTCCCCTCTGGTTGTACATTTCACATGCTGATAGAAATTTGGTAAAACAGATTTAAGTTTCCCTGCATTAAAGTCCCGAGCCACTAGGAATGCTGCCTCTGGAAGAGCGTTTTTCTGTTTGCTTATGGCGGAGTACAGCCCATTGAGTGCGGTAGTGCCAGCATCAGTCTAGGGTGGTATGTAGATAACTACAGATGAAAACTCTAGGTAGATTGTGTGGTCTACAGCTTATCATGAGATACTCTACCTCAGCGAGCAAAATGTAGACACTTCCTTAGATATTGTGCACCAGTTGTTTACAAATATACATGTAGCCAATTGCCTGTTTTAGAGAACTGTAATCAATGAACATTGTAAGAGCTTTCATTGTCTGCTTAAATGCCCCCTTTATTTATCCTACAGATCTGACATGGTGTACAGGGAGAACCCTAAGAACGGCCCATGATCTGAATTCTGTCAAATGATAGTGCAACTAAGCGCAAACCAGATGGGATGGCGTATCCCTGCAGAATGCTGTGGTGGCCATGCTGGTTAAGTGTGCATTGAAATCTAAATACATTCACAGACCGTGTCAACAGCAAAGCACCATCACACCACCTCCTCCATGCTTCACGGCGGGAACCACACATGCAGAGATCATCCATTCACCTACTCCACGTCGCACAAAGACACAGGCTGGAACCAAAAATCTCAAATTTGGACTCCAGACCAAAGGACAGATTCCACCGGTCTAATGTCCATTGATCGTGTTTCTTGGCCCAAGCAAGTCTCTTCTTATTATTGGTGTCCTATAGTAGTGGTTTCTTTGCAGGAATTCAACCATGAAGGCCTGATTCACGCAGTCTCCTCTGAACAGTTGATGTGGAGATGTGTCTTACTTGAACTCTGAAGAATTTATTTGGGCTGCAATACCTCTGCAGCAGAGGTAACTCAAGGTCTTCCTTTCCTGTGGCGGTCCTCATGAGAGCCAGTTTCATCATAGTGCTTGATGGTTTTTCCGACTGCACTTGAAGAAACGTTCAAAGTTCTTGACATTTTCCGTGTTGACTGACCTTCATGTCTTACGGTAATGATGGACTGTTGTTTCTCTTTGCTTATTTGTGCTGTTCTTGCCATATGGACTTGGTCTTTAACCAAAATAGGGCTCTCTTCTGTATACCACCCTACCTTGTGACAACATAACTGATTGGCTCAAACACATTAAGAAGGAAAGAAAATGAACTTTTAAAAAGGCACACTTGTTAATTGAAAAGCATTTTTTTTATAGATCCATTCCAGCAAAGCCAACACTAAACAATACATTATTTCAGTATAACAATGACAAACTGTGCCCACAAAATGTTAGGGCCTACATAAAGCTGTCCCAACAGGAGAGTTCCAACACTTCCACACCTGGCTAGCAGCAGAGCAAAAACAGTTCATTCAGCCTCATTTACTACCTTAACATAATTTTTTTTTTTAAAAACATACCAGTCAAAAGTTGACACCTACTCATTCAAGGGGTTTTCTTCATTTTTAAATATTAATAATTAAGTGTCCAAACTTTTGACTGGTACTGTATATAGCCACTTAGCAAACCAAATATAAATATATGACTGCTCAACAAACAATCTCAGTTAACCAACAGCCTAACGACCAAACAATCAACTAATTGGGGTCAGCCCTGGTGTGTGCGCATGTGTATGCGCATGTGTCTGTGGATGCAATTTGTGTGTGTCCATCTCGCTCTCGGTCTGGGAGAATAAACTGATCTGATGTTTAATGTGCTTTGATTTTTGAGCACATGCAAAATTATGGGAGGGAGGCTGAAGGGGGAAAACGTGCTCATTTCAGTCAAGATCCAAGTGTGATGCTTCAACCTCTGTCGCCAAGGCAACAGGGTGAATAAAGATGGCGGCTTGCCAATCCAACTCCCCTCCTCCCCCTCAGACAGAGCAACCCTTTTCCAAAAGTAGGTCACAACACCTCCACTCATTCACTAACAGCCTAAAACATCCTTGTCAAGCATGAACCAGCTAACTACTGACCCAAACTGACCAAACGGTCATCCCAAAAAAGTCATCGCACCATCATCTCCCCTTCCTCCCGACCTCAGACAACTTCAAACACGTTGTCTGTTTGACATGTTGAACTGAGGTTTGGCCCATGCTATAGGGAATTTAATAAATGCATTACACGGCTGTGTAGAGCACATCTATAACAGCAGTGGGGTCCCCTCGAGGAACAGTATGTTCAGCACGTCTACTTAACACAGCACAAAGGATGACCCCCCCCTCCTAAAGACCTCTCCAACAACATTACACAGCAGTGGAATTACAACCACTGTATCCAACTATGACGAGACAACTGCCTTTGCATTCAAGCCAGGGGAACAAGGATTTCGCTGCTAGATATTTCTGCTCTGTTTTCAGAGCAGAAAGTCAAAATATTTGTTAAAATATTGTGCTACGCAACTGCTAAGATGTGTCAAATTATCAGTAGTGGAAAAAGTACCCAATTGTCATACTTGAGTAAAGGTTTACATATCTTAACAGAAAATGACAAGTAAAAGTGAGTCACCCAGTAAAATACTACTTGAGTAAAAGTATGGTTATATATGTATGGTTATATATATACATATATATATATACACACACATACACACATATATATATATATATATATATATATATATATATATATATATATATATATATATATATATATATATATATATATATATATATATATATATATATATATATATATATATATATATATATATATATATATATATATATATATATATACATATATATATACATACATACACACACACACACACACACATATATATATATATATATACATATATATATATACACACACACACACACACACACATATATATATACACATACATATATATATACACATACACACATACACACACACACACACACACACACACATATACATATATATATACATACACACACACATATACATATACATATATATAGACACACACATATACACACACACTTAAGTATAGAAAGTAAATGTAATTGCTACAATATATTTATGTATCAAAAGTAAAAAATAATAATAAAAAATAAAATTCCTTATATTAAGCAAACCTGACCATTTACGAAGTCCGCCAGATCAGAGGCAGTAGGGATGACCAGGGATGTTGTCTTTATAGGGGAGCGAATCAGACAAAAAATTATAATAATAAAAGCGGGAGTGGAAAATGGGGTAAAAAGTACATTATTTTCATTATGAATGTAATGAAGTAAAAGTAGACATTACTTTTTATATTTAAGTACAGACACCCCAAAAAAACAACTTAAGTAGTACTTCACACCACTGCAAATTATATCCAGCTCAGGGCAATGCATTTGGTTTGCTAACTAGCTTGTTCAGCACCTAGATGTCAAGATAAAGCTTATTGGTTACAGCACAGACATTCAACCTCCTCCTGACTCAAGACCCCTGTTGTGTAAATCATATTATTTGTTCAAGTGCACGCCCAATATGGTACAGAAACTATCACGGAATGACAATCTGCATACCGCCCAACCCTAGCACACAGACGCAGACACAAACCTCTCCACTTAGTGAACACCCGTTACGAGACTTGAAACCTACATGGCAGTAAAAATGGGACCATATCATTCATAATTCCAAGGTTAAGTCAGGAAAACACTGCCTGGCAGTCTCTAGGTGCTGCAAAAACATACACAACCTGTCATCCCCCAGTTGGAGACCGCAAGCAGGCAGAACAAATGCACATTCACAAATGTTAACATACACACACTGGCAGACTAATGAACCAGGGATCAGTGCCTGGGAAACCAGAGCAGTATCAAATATGACCCGTTAATTAGATGGGGTCTCAGAGGAAACAGAGCCAGGTCAGAGGAGAACACTGAGGCGAAGCGGAGAGCGAGATTAAGCAGCACTGATCCTGGAACACACAGCAGTACAGGGTAAGCAGTCATACAGAGAGACTGCAAATATGACTCAATCACATGAGGCTGGACAGAGCGACGCCGAGGTGGAGTAGTGCTGTGGGGTGTAGGAGAGTCATCAAGAGCCAACAAACACTTAGACTGGAATGGGAGGGAATTAAATTGCACGAGAAAATAAAATGTCAAGCAGATGGAGAGATTGTGGAGTTAGGGAACCCCCACAAAATGTGTTTAAAACTAAATGTACAAGCGAGACGGCAATTGGAAGATAGTGAAAGAGGGGGAGAAATGAAGCGACAGAGTGGAGGGAAGAGAATTAAATGATTTCAGGAGAGCAAAACAAAATTGAAAATTAGAAAGCGCAAACAAGAGTTGACAAGGATTGGGGAGGGAGGAAAGAATAACGTGAAGCAAACAAATGAGAAGAGAAAGTAAACAGAGGTTGAAAAGAGGATGGATTAGAGGAGGTGGAGCATGTGGTTAGAAGGGGAAGGAAAACATGGTTAAATAGGTATGGGTTATTGAACAGTGGCGAGAAGGGGATGATTTTATTATCTATAAAAGACTAATAAGGAATAGAATGTCAATCATAGTTAGTGAATTGTTTTTTTAGAAGGTGAAGGACCAAGGGGGATGAGCAATGATCTTCATTTCCATTTATCAGCCAATGGGACATTTTCAATTTATTTTGGGACAGCATGGAGAGATTTGGTTTCTGAGATATTAATTTTGGGGTCTGCAACAGATTGGGTTCTCCTCCCATGAACAACACTTGTATGAGTGCCTGTCTGAACAGGGTAGACAATACACTGTACCGCGAATATTAAACAGAGGCACTATACCAGGAGTTCTATATATTTATATACACATTTAAAAAGACATGATTTTAACCAAGGCACTATTCTGTTAAACATGGTTTAAAATGATGCCAGACTGGTTTGCTATTGTTAACATATCACAATGATGACAACACTGAATAGTAGCCTCAAGCAAACTAGAGTAGTAATTAAAATGGTAAATACTGAACAAATGGAAGGTACTGTAGAAATAAATGCAAACATGGAAGATGTTGGTAAGCTTCAGCCCCAGCAAGAGAGAATAAAGAGAGTCAAGCATGCAGAGGCATTCATTCAGTGGATTCAGTCATTTAGTGGGTGGGTGTAGAGCATTCTCAAACCCTTAGATTTAATTCCATTGGCCATGAACCACTATTCAATGGTTGATGAAGGTGTGAACTAGATCAGTTTAGAAGGAACAAGAAGCAAAATGTCTTTCAATGCAATGATTAAATTCTTCAAATCAAAGTCAAATTTTATTTGTCACATACACATGGTTAGCAGATGTTAATGCGAGTGTAACGAAATGCTTGTGCTACTAGTTCTGACAACGCAGTAATAACCAATGAGTAATCTAACCTAACAATTTCACAACAGCTGCGCCTTCTTCACCACGCTGTCTGTGTGGGTGGACCAATTCAGTTTGTCCGTGATGTGTACGCCGAGGAACTTACTACCCTCTCCACTACTGTCCCGTCGATGTGGATAGGGGGGGTGCTCCCTCTGCTGTTTCCTGAAGTCCACGATCATCTCCTTAGTTTTGTTGACGTTGAGTGTGAGGTTATTTTCCTGACACCACACTCCGAGGGACCTCACCTCCTCCCTGTAGGCCGTCTCGTCGTTGTTGGTAATCAAGCCTACCACTGTAGTGTCGTCTGCAAACTTGATTGAGTAGGAGTCGTGCATGGCCACACCGTCGTGGGTGAACAGGGAGTACAGGAGAGGGCTCAGAACGCACCCTTGTGGGGACCCAGTGTTGAGGATCAGTGGGGTGGAGATGTTACCTACCCCCACCTGGGGGAGGCCCGTCAGGAAATCCAGGACCCAGTTGCACAGGGCGGGGTCAAGACCCAGGGTCTTGAGCTTGATGACGAGTTTGGAGGGTACTATGGTGTTAAATGCTGAGCTGTAGTCGATGAACAGCATTCTCACATAGGTATTCGTCTTGTCCAGATGGGTTAGGGCAGTGTGCATTATGGTTGCGATTGCATCGTCTGTGGACCTATTGGGGCGGTAAGCAAATTGGAGTGGGTCTAGGGTGTCAGGCAGGGTGGAAGTGATGTGGTCCTCGATTAGTCACTCAAAGCTGTTCATGATGACGGAAGTGCTACGGGGCGGTAGTCATTTAGCTCAGTTACCTTAGCTTTCTTGGGAACAGGAACAATGGTGGCATGTGGGAACAGCAGACTGGGATAAGGATTGATTGAATATGTCCGTAAACACACCAGCCAGCTGGTCTGCGCATGCTCTGAGGATGCGGGTGGGGATGCCGTCTGGGCCTGCAGCCTTGCGAGGGTTAACACGTTTAAATGTTTTACTCACGTCGGCTGCAGTGAAGGAGAGTCCACAGGTTTTGGTAGCGGGCCGTGTCAGTGGCACTGTATTGTCTTCAAAGCGAGCAAAGAAGTCATTTAGTCTGTCTGGGAGCAAGACTTCCTGGTCCGCGACAGGGCTGGTTTTCTTTTTGTAATCCGTGATTGACTGTAGACCCTGCCACATACCTTGTGTCTGAGTCGTTGAATTGCGACTACTTTGTCTCTATACTGACTGATGCTTAGCTTGTTTGATTGCCTTGCGGAGGGAATAGATACACTGTTTGTATTCGGTTATGTTTCCGGTCACCTTGCCCTGGTTAAAAGCAGTGGTTCGCGCTTATGCGGCTGTGATTATAATCGAAGAGAATTCTTGGTAGATAATGCGGTCGACATTTGATTGTGAGGAATTCTAAGTCAGGTGAACAGAAGGACTTGAGTTCCTGTGTTATGATCACACCACGTCTCATTAATCATAAGGCATACCCCCACGCCCCTCTTCTTACCAGAAAGATGCTCGTTTCTGTCGGCGCGATGCATGAAGAAACCAGCTGCCTGTACCGACTCCGATAGCGTCTCAGGTGAGTCATGTTTCCGTGAAGCAAAGAACGCTACAGTCTTTTGTCTCTCTGGAATGCTACCCTTGCTCGGATTTCATCAACCTTGTTTTCAAGATACAACAAGAACAGCAGGGGAGAAGAACAGCAGAGGCAGATTAACAATAGAGAGACAGTACAACGGGATGTCAAACTCCTCAGGGAGTATTGAACGTGGCTGAGAATTGCAGTCCAGACCTCAGCACTGCGGGTTCTCTGCCTTACCCAATGTCAGCTAGCTATGTCATTAAACATTTTGGTCACAAGTGAGAAATTGCCCAGCTCAACAGAGCAAGGATGAGAAATGTCTAAAAAGATTCAAGTGTTTCAAAAGGGTAATCTTCCTGCCTTGACAGAAAGTGCGAAACTAGTAGGTCATTGGCTGTTGGTCGACAATAATCTACAATGTTTGGTTGGTCACGGTCATTTCTGTTAATGCAATCAATATATTATTACAGTCATACTGTTGTCATTGTAGGAGTGGGCACCTTGTTTGCTGAGCACACAACCTAAGCTACACTTAGTTTTGGTTTATTTCATTCCATTTACAAGTTGTCAACTTATTGTCTTTTGTTTGGAGCGCTCCTGTCAATCTTGAGTAGGGACACACCTAATTACGCATAGAACTAGGCCTAGGCTACCTGGTCTGCACGCAAATGTAGGCCTATAAAATGTGCCAATTGGGTATCTAATACCATTTCTGATTGTCTTAACTCACCATCACTGTGGAGCTTCGCAAAGTGATTTTTCACCTCAAAGTAAATTAAGTTCGTTTCTACATCCATTGAGAATGACAATTGTTCCTCAAAGTAGCCCATTTGAAAAATCTTTCCAGCCCTCTCCCTTTCCATAACTATTCAGCATGAAAGGGGAGAGAGGAGAAAAAAAAAAGTAATGCTATGATCCGGTGGAAATGTCCAAAAAAATCTAAACTGATTACTTCTTATCCCTTGAGCAAATAGCCTACAGCCATGTCAGCCTGTCCTGAGCTCACTGGTCCTGGAAACTGAGGGCCCAGAATATTTTATACAATATTACAAGTTTGCTAGTGCCAGCTTCAGGCTGGACCAAGTTAATGTTTCAAGTTTGTTGCAGACAGGCCACGCATAGCCAATGTGATTTATAGGATTTATTATACATTTTTAAAAATCAGGGCATTTCTACACTGCAGCGTTGTTATTTGTAGGCTTTATGTAGGCTATTTTTACATATTGGTAATAGCAATTATTTTTAGATTTGTATTGTTTTCATTGATATAAATATGATGAACCACATGACATTGAGATATGAAGACCATTATAAATTAAATGAAACTGTTCCATGAAAATGTGCATATGAAAATCATAACTGGCATGCAGATCATTAGAAATGGTAGGATAACTTGGCACTCTAAATGGAAAAGGTTGCAGACCACTGGTGTAGGCCATTACCTGCAACTTCAGGAGTGTAATGGAAGAACTTGCGAAATCGTGCAGCTGGGGGGGACAGACAGGGGTGGTTAGGCTAGAATGACTTCTGGCTCCCTCTTTAGTAATTGGTGTTATTTTTTAATTGTAGTGCTTAACAGCGTCAGACAAAGTAGCCTACATATAGCTGACTTTATTCAAACAGATGACTCTTGGTCAACCAAGATTTTTGAGGGGGTCGAAGACAACCCTAGACTTGAGCATAGAAAACATCCACTGATGGGATTACCTATTCCAAGTTATGGAAAGATATGGTTTCAACAAAGTAGTGATACAGTGCATCAAAACACTATATTAGTGTCAGACCGCTAGAATAAAGATAAAGAACAATCAAATTAGAGCGAGGGGCAAGACAAGGCTGTAATCTTTCGCCACCGCTCTTCTCCTTGTACCTCGAAGCATTAGCACAGGCAATAAGACACGACCCAAGAGGGAATAACAATAAGAGGCAGTGAACATAAGATATGCATGTATGCTAATGATGATGATGTTCTGTTATTCCTTAAAGACCCAGGCTCAAGTGTACCTAGATTGATGGATGATTTACAAACATATTCAGGGTATATGCTTAACATACACAAGACCCAAGCCCTAGTATATAATTATACTCCACAGGAAGAGCTGAGGAGGTATAACTTCCACTGGACTTCTTCATCCATTAAAAATCTTGGCGTAGATCTACCAAAAGATACACCCAAACTTTATTGCATGAATTACGATCACATTAATAAGAAAATAAATGACCAAGACCGGTGGAATTCACTTCCCTTAGATCTTCGTAGAATTTAAACAATCAAAATGAACATCCTGCCGAGGTTACTGTATTTGTTCCAATCACAGCCCATAGAAATCATGCCTAAACAGTTTAGAGATACAGATATCAAGGTTTATCTGGAACAGTAAGAGATCTACAACGTTACAATTACCAAACTGTGGGGGTGTGGCTTTACCAAACCTAAAAGATTATTGTGTGTCAGCCCAATGAGACCTCTGGTGTGTTGGTGCAATTCAGAATATGAATCCAAATGGAAAGACATTGAGACTACTTTGACAGAGACACACATAGTCAGTTTGGGGAAATAAGGACATGGTAATAGAAATCTACAGTAGATAAAATCAGTGGATTCATTTCTCTCTGAAGACATGGTTTAGGGTAGTTAAGCAAAATAATTTAGAGAGATCAAACTGCTGAGTTGGCCCGCATACGACCCCAGCTTCATCCCTGCAACTCAGGACAGCAGATTTAAACAATGGACGCAGAAAGGCATCACATCATTCAGTACAATTATAAGGCATGGGGACCTAGATAACTTCCAGGACCTATGTAAAAAAAACATGGCTTGGATAAACAAGATTTTTACAGATACCTACAAGCTCGACACTATTTCTAAAGGGATATAAAAGTGACTGACCCCCGAGCACCTCCAAAATTAATCCAAGTATTCACTAACGCACACAACTTGGGGGAGTAACAAAAAAAAAACTCTCAAATCTCTACTTTGGTATTCAACCCTCAAAGAAACATTCTACAAACTATATTACAAAGAAATGGGAGGAGGAACTTAACATTGAAATAACTGATGAAACATGATTGAACAACGACTCAACAAAGCTCCACCAACTCATGGTCATGGAGAGAATTCTGTTGGAAGAACACCTAAACTGAAATCAAAACAGACTGGCTCCTAACATCCTTGTTGGAGAGAATGCGGTCTATCGAGAGTGGATCAATCTCATATCTTTTGGACTTCGAAACTTACTGGGGAAAAATAACGGGATTTGACTTAGAACAAACACATTTCTTTGTACTTGGGTGAATTACCTGAACTTACATAATAGAGAAAATGACCTATTGAAGGTCCTACTGGTAGCCAGTAAAAAGGCTATCACTAGGAAATGGCTACAAAAAGACTCTCCCACAGTGACAATGGATAGACATTGTAAAAGAAATACACCACATGGACTGTATAACCTTTGCTTTAAGAACACAAGAGGAGAGAGGTCAGGAATACTGGGGAAAATGGGTTTCGTACTTGAAAAAGGTCTAATTCAAAGATGTCAAATGTAACTAATATGATAACGTGCACTGTAACTGCCAGATCTGTTTTGTTCTTTTATTTTGTGTTCCTACAATTAAAAAAAAGTATATAAAAAAAAGAAATACCCACTGTAGATTCACAACCTTCTAATACAAAAACAATTTGCTATTCCAAGAATTGGATGAGGAAGTCATATTTAAAAGTGGAAAGACTTTCTAGGGGCATCTAAAGTCATTCTGAATGTAAAACCTTTAATACATTTTCCTGCCGTATTAGTAAGTCTGAGCAGGAGATGTCAGAACAGACAGAATATCTCCTGTAACCTGCACTGCTCTGTACATTGAATCAAATAGTCGTCCCCCTATGGATGAAGAGAACAGGACCGGTACTAATACATATTCAGAAGTGGAGGGAGCTGGCGATGTCTCACTGTGCTGAGATTGGGATGTGGCTAGGATGGGATGCAGTCCTAAATAAATAGCTTACCTAAAACATGTATCTAGATCAGGGGTGGGCAACTCCTGTCCGTCCTCGAGGGCCTGATTAGTGTCACACTTTTCCCCCATCCCTAGCAAACAGCTGATAAATCAAATTGCATTCTAAACTGAAGATCATGATTAGGTGATTATTGGAGTCAGGTGTGTTAGCTGGGGCAAAACTGTGACACCAATCAGGCCCTTGAGGACTGGAATTGTTTACCCCTTATCAAGATTAATAAATGAAGCATATCAATGATCCCTGTCCAGTCAGTCTACAATACAGGGTATGGCAATAGTAATATTCTTAATTCAACAGTGATTTGATTAATGTGAAAGCTGGTCTTCAGAGTGCAGAGACCACATCCAATTCTGGTGCAAAAACCTTTGAGAGCAGTAACTATCATCTGGGACCACCCTATTAGACATATCACACTGCCAGAGAGCCTAGAAAACCAGCCACCACAATCATACTTTGCATGTTTATAGAACGTCTGCAAGTAATCTTGTTCTCTGCCTGGAATTCACAAGTACATATTCCATTCTACTACGTCTCTCCTTGGGAATATCCTGGCACTTTCCACATTGACGGTTTTGTAAACAGGGGGCCAACACTGAGCTAAATACAGAATACTAATGTAATGGTCGGCTTTGCCTTTATTCCCTGGGCCATCTGAAAAGCACACGCAATAAAAACAAAATGGCACCACTTGTTCACAAGTTAAGCTGGTAGTGCTGTGAAAGCCAACAAATATCAAAACACGGAAGGTCTTAATGGACCAATTCAGCAAAACTCTGGTTAAATATGAAGCTTACAACCTGTACTTTGGTTTAGTGTTCTCAGATGCCCAACTGTCTCCAAGGTATTGGTCATGCCCTTGAGAATATCTGCAGGAAGAGTGGTATGCATAGTTTAAATTACAGATAATCCAAACAATAAAACGTGAGATAATTGGTGCCTTCCAGCACCTCATCAGTAGAATGGGAAGCTCACATTTCAGGAATTTATCAGTTCAACATTCATCACAGTAATTATGTTTATAAAGAAAGACCATAATTATCATGACAACACAGTGATAAGATAAAGCATGTCAGTTTCTTGGCATAGTGAACATTTCCTTGCCAGAAGGATTTACCTCTGCTTACTTTGAAACTTCGATAATCCGTGAAGAGCACACTTTCCCAGCGTGTATCGAAGGTGAGCATTTGCCCCCTGAAGTCAGTTACGACGCCGAACTGCAGTCAGGTTAAGACCTTGGGGAGGTCAGAAATTCTTTAGTTGTGCAAATCCACAGTTTAATCAGCTGTCCAGGTGGCTGGTCTCAGACAAGCCCGTAGGTGAATAAGACCGATGTGGTTCTGGGCTAGCTTGATTACACATGGTCTGAGGTTGTGAGGCCGGTTGGATGTACTGCCAAATTCTCCAAAACGACATTCGAGACAGCTCATGGTAGAGAAATGCATTTCTCTGGTGGACATTCCTGCAGTCAGCATGCCAATTGCACACTCCCTCAACTTGAGACATCTGTGGCATTGTGCAGTTTTGTCACACAGTACATTATAGAGTGGCCTTTTCCCCAGCACAAGGTGCACCTGTGTAATGATCATGCCATTTAAAATCAGCTTTTTGATTATGCCATACCAGTCACATGGATGGATTATCTTGGCAAAGGAGAATTCTCACCAACAAGTATGTAAACACATTTATGCACAAAATGAGAGAAATAAGCTTTTTGTGCATATGGCACCTTTTTTGTGCATCAGGGACCTTTAATTTCAGCTCATGAAACACTTTACATACTTGTTGGTGCATCTATAGATGCTGTCAGCACAAATACAATATGTTTAACAAGAATGTTTCATTGTATGTGGGAGACATGCCAGAGAATACATTAAACTATATCCGTGTGGTTCCTGCCACTTAGGTGTTCACTGGCTTCCAAAGCAGGAACATCAGTCAGTCAATCAATGCGCTCTCTTTGCTGCCAATACACTGAACGCTCATTTAACCCCAATGACCTATCAAATTGTGGTAATTACAATTACCTCAATGCTTCAGCTGACAAACTTCTGTCAGGTGGATGGATTATCTTGGCAAAGAGGAAATGCAAACTAAAAAAAGGGACGTAAACAAATGTGTGCACAAAACGAGAGAACATAGCTTTGTGTTTATGGAAAATGTCTGGGATGTTTTATTTCACCTCATAAAACATGGGACAAACACTTCACGTTGCGTTTATATTTTTGTTCAGTATACTTCAGTCCCAAGTCGAGTCAATAGTCCCTTGGTAGGCTAAAAGCTGTAATCCAACAGTCTTTGAAGCTACATTTCATAATGTAGAAAGCAAGCTGACTTACACATTACCAGCTCTGTGGTCTTGTGGTTAGTTTCCCCCCTAAGATTTCGGCCAGTAACCGAAAGGTCGCTGGTTCGAATATCAGAGCCGACAAGATGAAAAATCTTCCAATGTGTCCTTGAGCAAGGCACTTGACCCCTAATTTGCTCCAGGAGCACTGCACTACTATGGCTGACCCTGTAAAACATTTCACTGCACCTATCCTGTGTTACAAAACAGAATTTTTAAAAATAAAACAAAGCTTAGGAGTTAGATCCCCAGCTGAGTAATACCAGACTTAATGTTATTTTCAGCATAATGTCACTGCAGGTATAATTTTCAGGTAATGAACTGCATTCTTATGCCACAGAAGATCACAGCAGGTAAAGTTCCGTTAGGAATATTGACATGCTTAAAAAAGGGGATACTGTTCAAATTCCCTTTAATTACATAAATTGTAGCAATTTGACTAATTTAAACCCTCCTACCCTTACAATGGATTCTTGATCATTAAATATTTGTGAAGTAGTTCTTATCGGGTCAGTTCGTTAATAATCTAGGTTAATTCTTAGCTAAAATCTCTCAATATGGTCAGATTATATTCACGTAGTCTGTCCACGAGAGATTCATTTCCCTATAACCTAAATCAATGACATAACCAAAGTTGTGCTTTCAAGTATGAGCAACAAGAGTTTACCTGACAGTGGGCACCAGTGGGTGAGGAGACGAGCAAGTGTGACAAACAGGGCAACATGTTTTCCGATTGGAGTAAATGGCTTCAGTTGCAAAATGTTTTGCTACAGTGCAAAACATTTTATTACATGTGAAACTAATGAATACACCGCAGATTGTGTCATTGGTTGCAGTTTCTATTCATGCATAGATCACATTTTGTCTACCACCACAATGGTGGGGAATACATGAGATCATGAATCAAATCTAAAATGTTCTTTCCAGCATAATGTCACTTCAGGTATAATTCTCAGGTGATCGCCTACATTCTTATGCCACAAATAACACAAAAGTTCCGTTTGGAATGCTGACAGGAGATACTGTTCCAATTCCCATTTATTGCATAAATTGTAGCAACTTGCCTAAATTCAACCATTCTGCCCATACAATGGAGATTTGTTAAATGTTTGTTAAGTAATCTTAAACAGTGTTGACTCAAGGTTTAGGGACTTGACTACAAGTCCCAAGTGTTGGAGTCCGAGTCATCATCCACACCTTAGCCCAGGGCTAAGAGCCTCTGAGTGTCCACAATTGCACATTGCAAAGTGGGCTGGTGCCAACCTTAGCCCGGGACTAGCTAGCCATGCTCCGGAGCAGGATTAGCACCGACTTTGGGGCTAGCCCCAGAAACACTTCCAAAATAGGGTGGGGGACTTTACAATCACAAAAGCTGCACTTAAACATAATTTGCATTTTATTTATCCATTATTTTACCAGGTAAGTTGACTGAGAACACATTCTCATTTGCAGCAACGACCTGGGGAATAGTTACAGGGGAGAGGAGGGGGATGAATGAGCCAATTGTAAACTGGGGATTATTAGGTGACCGTGATGGTTTGAGGGCCAGATTGGGAATTTAGCCAGGACACCGGGGTTAACACCCCTACTCCTACGATAAGTGCCATGGGATCAGGACACCCATTTAACATCCCATCCGAAAGACGGTAAATATATGCATGTGCTTGTGATGCGTTCTGCAAGCAATTTGAAGTACATTTATATAATTTTCTCCAAGGTAAAAAAAACAACACTTTAATCCGTGCAAAAACTTGAGATGCAGTGACTTAGATCGCTACACCACTCGGGAGCCCTCATAGCAACAGCGGTTGCTATGCAGGCTGGCTAACTTCTTCCAAACAAGTCCGACTCCTGTGATTGGAGTCGGAAGGAATCAACTCTTGCGCGACTCCCAAAACAGATGAGGGCACACACCATATCATTATTGCAGTCCTACTCACAGGCTGACTACACCGCTCATGTAGCGTGCGCTGCAAAATACATTTAGAAATCTATATTATTTAATTGCACCCACACTGCTCACGAGCGTCTGCATTGCCAAGGGCTAAAAAAAAGAAAGTTCTATTTGACACAGATCACGCTGCAAGTCCCACCTCTCCCATCTCCTCATTGGTATATAGAAGCAGGTACCCACGTGCCATCTCCTCATTGGTTATACCCACGACTGAAAGACGAACGAGGTCGGTGGCGGTAATGCACCTAATTCATGAAAGTTGCCAATCGCAATATAAAGTCAAGAGAAGAAAAAGCCTGGAAGGAAGAGAGATGTCTAGAAATGATTCGTTTGACTGTTTTATGTGTGGATTAATTGTCGGAGTAGAGGACCTTGTGCATTTCAGGTAAAGTAACAACTCAATGTTTATATACCAGGACAAATTAGCTATCAACAGCAAGCTAGCTAAATAGGACAAATTAGCTAGCAAGTGCAAGCTAACTAGCCATAAATGTTTGTTTTTCGACCTGTCCCCAAATTAATATAATTGGTTCAGAGTTTGTTTTGACATTTTAACCTGCGTGTCGTGATAGCGTTTGGTGTGGGGGGACAAAATACATTTACGCACAATGGCGCACAGCCGGTTTGGGTTCCGTGCAAGACGACTACATTTGCATTCTAGACTGCAGCCTTTCTTAAAGTATGGGTCGCGACCCCAAGTGGGGTCAAAGCTAGCTAACTGGGGCCAAAGCTAGCTAACTGAGTAACAGTGAGCAGGCCTGCTATTCAACTTACTGTAGAAATTAGTCTAGGTTGGAACTGTTGCTGTTAAAAAAGTCATTTTTTAAATTCTGAACTGGAATAAACTGATTGAAACAGAATGCTTTTTGAGGCAAACACTCACTTCTGAGTTGCTCATCTACAGCAGGAAACGGTCTCCTGCCTGACTGAGAAAGCAGTAGATGTTCTGATCCAGTTTTGCACCACATACCTATGTGAGTCATGGTTCTCAACTCTGGCATACTTAAAAACCAAGTACAGAACAGACACCGTACTGAGCCTGACCTTGGGGTTGCACTGTCAAACTGAGCCCAGAATAGACATACTTGTTGAAAACTTCAACCAGCCACAGACCTCTCATTAGGACAGTGTGTGTGCGCTGTTTTCTGGTCTACATCTATGTGATGAATCAGTTCATTCCTGATAAGGAAATGTGTTTTAATAAATTATTAGAACGTTACAGTCCTGAAACCATAGGTCTGAAACCATGTGATTGTATGAACTTTATTTGATTGGTTTTAGTCAGAATCAACGTTTTGGGAACAATGTGTCTAGTGTTTTGAGAACAGACTGTCTGAGCCAGATCCGGGGCGACCTTGGCTGGGACACTGAGAACTTCCCAGTCCCAGGTCTCTCCCTATCTTAGGGGAGGGTAGGAAGACACTATTCTCACGTACTCCCCTAGGCTCTATTGGCATGCGGATTTGATGGTTGGTGTGGAAGTATGTGTGTCACTATAAATTGAAGGTCCTGTACACGTCAGAACGCTCCGTGAATAAACATTCAACTTTGGTAGACTGGGCCTCTGTTTTCTTTTCTATCAGTATCTTACAAATCCTGATTTAACAGACTAAGGGTAACCTAATTGAATTGGTAAATGAACAGGAGTATAGAATTGACAATTCCAGTTAAGAATAACAATGTATTGTATTTTAACAGCAAGAGTTCCAACCTATATATTTTTTTTCAACAACCCTTTCTACAGAAATTTTAATCTGTACTGTGATTTAATGTTGCACTATCATAAACTGAGGCTGCGTGTTCTGCTATATATGTAATGTGATCAGGCTGTCCCAGACAAAAAAATAATAATCTTACCCGACCAAGAGTCATGTGTTCTTTTGACAAATCGATAGGTCAAAATTTTAGTGTATTTTTCCATATATAGACACATCCTATGTGTTTTAATCAAATCAACTACATGCACTAAGCTTGTCTGACGCTTTAAGCGCTCTGTTTGAGTAAGACACATGTGACTAGAGGGAGTACTACTTGCTGCGTGACTAGCACCAGTTGTCTCCCTCTCCTCCCTGCTGTAGCGACCACCACAGAACATCAGTGTGTATCGCTCTGTCCGTGTTGCTGAAGCTGCAACATAACTAAAGCCATTACTGACCAAAAAGTTGTTACTGAAATCCCTAATTTGTTTCGGAAAAACATTCCCTAGCTCCTTTAACATGACACATGAATGCGTCGCATGCACGTGACCAATAGGGCCTGACCTACAGCATATAATCACATCAATAAATTGGTTATAAACTCCAAATGTGACAGCAAAATGGATTAAGAGGAAAAACTCAAAATGGGGGAATGTTCACTGGTTGCTCAGGAGGTAAAAGGAGAAGTCAGACATGAAAAATAAATTTGACTAGTTGTGGAAAGTACTGGAGATCAAGAAAAAATAAAACGGAGCAAGACTACTTTGAATAATATAAAATTGATTAGTTTAACACTTTTTGTGTTACATGATTCAATGTGTTATTTCATAGTTTTGATGTCTTCAATTCTATTCTACAATGTAGAAAATAGTAGAAATAAAGAAAAACCCTTGAATGATTAGGTGTCCAAACTATCCATAATAATATTGTTGCACGATTTTGCCTGGATCAGAAAAGTTTCTCGTCCTTGCACAGCATATGGGGCGAGATCACATTTCAAAAGTGAAACATTGTTTCCAAGGTCGTAGGGGCAGGCAGCAAGATTTATACAGACCATCAATGTTGGAAATCAAATGCTAGGCTAGAATCAAGAGGAAATAATGATTTCCTTATTGCTTATAACATTGGTCGTGGACAGAGATGGAATGTTAGTCGCATGTGCATTTGTCCGTTAGCCCAGGGCTTTGGAATACAAGTGTGAATCCTTAGCCGAGCTCTAAAAAACCGTGGTTAACAAATGCCTGTGTGAACACGGGCCAGTCTTAGCCAAGTCGCGAGACCCTTGGCAGACAAAGCTGCCATCCAACAATCTTTGAAGCTACATTTCATAATGTAGGGAGTAAGCTGACTTACAGCATTCCAAATTAGTAGGCCTAGCTAATACAGTAGCTATTGCCATGAATTATGCAATGGAGAGAGACATTCTGACTGGTCAAGTCAGAGTCCAAGTCACCACTGGTCGAGTCACGAATCACAAAAATTGTGACTTGAGTCCAAGTCCTGGACTTGAATACTGACAACCTGACAAAGTAACCTGATCCAATGGCAGTAATTTCCTACAGAACCATTGACAAATATTCAAGTATCCATCCAGTGTACCAGATTTCTATGGAATATCACCTAAAATGAAAATATAAAAACATTTCTAAAATTATAATTAATGTTAAAAAGCAGCTTTTCTGTGCCCCTGCTTGGAGAATAAACTCTCCTCCTCACAGCTGCCCATGTCCCTTATAGTGGTTGATACTGACAAGCGCACGGCTGAGCACTTTAAAAATCACCACTTCATTAAGTCAGGATTCCAATTTGACTCAGCCATGCCTCCTTGCCCGTCCAACATTTCCTCATATCCCACCCCTTCTAATGCGTCTAGCCCCGATGCACCTCTTTTTCCCCTGACCCGCTACAAAGTTTCTCCCTGCAGGCAGTCACTGAGTCCGAGGTGCTAGAGGAGCTCCTGAAACTTAACCCCCCCAAAAACATCTGGATCAGATGGTTTAGACCCTTTCATACCTTAAGGTTGCTGTCCCTATCATCGCCAAGCCTCTCTCCTTTCTGGGGAGGTTTCCATTGCTTGGAAGGTAGCCACGGTTCGTCCTTTATTTAAAAGGGGGAAGATCAAGCTAATCCTAACTGTTATAGGCCTATTTCTATTTTGCCCTGTTTATCAAAAGGGTTGGAAAAACTTGGAATAATCAACAGACTGGCTTTGAGGTCTATAGTATTCTCTCTGGTATGCAATCTGGTTTCCGCTCAGGTTATGGATGTGTCTTTGCAACCATAAAGGTCCTCAAAGATGTCACCATTGCCCTTGATTCTAAGCAATATTGTGCTGCTATTTTTATTGACTTAGCCAAAGCTTTTGATATGGTAGACCATTCCATACTTGTGGGCCAGATAAGGAGTATTGGTGTCTTAGGGGTCTTTGGCCTGGTTTGCTAACTACCCCTCTCAAAGAGTGCAGTGTATAAAGTCAGAAAATCTAATGTCTCAGCCACAGCTTGTCACCAAGGGAGTACCCCAAGGCTCGATCCTAGGCCCCCACGCTCTTCTCAATTTACATCAACATAGCTCAGGCAGTAGGAAGCTCTCATCCATTTATATGCAGATAGTCTCAAACTGAGCTGACCCCTCCCCAGATTGTGTTAAATGCGCTACAACAAAGCTTTCTTAGTGTCCAAAAATCTTTCTCTACCTTTGTTTAGGTGTTCAGAACATGTTAAGTGGTTCAGTAAGAAGAATGCCCCTCTCCCCACAGGTGTGATTACTACCTCTGAGGGTTTAGAGCTTGAGGTAGTCACCGCATACAAGTTTTGGGAGTATGGCTAGACAGTACACTGTCCTACTCATCACATATCAAAGCTGCAGGCTACAGTTAAATCTAGACTTGGTTCCTCTATCGTAAATTGCTCCTCTTTCACCGCAGCTACCAAACTAAACCCGATTCAGATGACCATCCTATCCATGGTAGATTATGGACAAACTATTTATAGACCAGCAGGTAAGGGTGCTCTCGAGCGGCGAGATGTTGTTTACCATTCAGCAATCAGATTTGCCACCAATGCTCCTTATAGGACACATCACTGCACTCTATACTTCTCTGTAAACTGGTCATCTCTGTATACCTGTTGCAAGACCCACTGGTTGATGCTTATTTATAATTTAAAAAAAACTTAGGCCTCACTCCCCCCTATCTGAGATATCTACTGCAGCCCTCATCCTCCACATACAACACCCGTTGTGCCAGTCACATTCTGTTAAAGGTCCGCAAAGCACACATCCCTGGGTCGCTCGTCTATTCAGTTCGCTGCAGCTAGCAACTGGAACGAGCTGCAATAAAACACTCAAACTGGACAGTTTTATCGCAATCTCTTCATTGAAAGACTCAATCATGGACACTTAATGACAGTTGTGGCTAATTTGCATGATGTATTGTTGTCTCTACCTTCTTGCCCTTTGTGCTGTTGTCTGTGCCCTGGTATGGCAACTGCTCCGCCCACAACCGTAAGGCTCTCCAGGGTGAGGTCTGCACAACGCATCACCGGGGGCAAACTACCTGCCCTCCAGGACACCTACACCACCCGATGTCACAGGAAGGCCATAAAGATCATCAAGGACAACAACCACCCGAGCCACTGCCTGTTCACCCCGCTATCATCCAGAAGGCGAGGTCAGTACAGGTGCATCAAAGCTGGGACCGAGAGACTGAAAAACAGCTTCTATCTCAAGGCCATCAGACTGTTAAACAGCCTGACTGACTTAACTCCAGCCACTTGAATAATGGGAATTGAAGGGAAATGTAAAATATATCACTAGCCACTTTAAACAATGCTACCTAATATAATGTTTACATACATATGAGATGAATAATGTAGGGTATACGTATATACTGTACTCTATATCATCGACGGTATCCTTATGTAATACATGTATCACTAGCCACTTTAAACTATGCCACTTTGTTTACATACTCAACTCATATGTATATACTGCACTCAATACCATCTACTGTATCTTGCCTATGCCGCTCTGTACCATCACTCATTCATATATCTTTATGTACATATTCTTTATCCCCTTACACTTGTGTCTATAAGGTAGTCGTTTTGGAATTGTTAGCTAGATTACTTGTTGGTTATTACTGCATTGTCGGCACTAGAAGCACAAGCATTTCGCTACACTCGCATTAACATCTGCTAACCATGTGTATGTGACAAATAAAATTTGATTTGATAATGTTTGTGTGTTGTGCTGTGCTACTACCATGTTGTGTTGCTACCATGTTGTTGTCGCTACCATGTTGTGTTGTCTTTGGTCTTTATGTAGTGTTCTCTTGTCGTTATGTGTGTTTGTATTTAGATGTTTTTTTTTATCCCAGTCCCCGTCCCCTCAGGTCTTTTGCTATTTGTTGCTTTTGTTATTGTAACTAAGAATTGGTTCTTAACTGGCTTGCCTAGTTAAATAAAATAACTTTTTTTTTAATTGTCCTGTTGGGAAACAGAGTGGTTTAGGCATACTGCAGAAAAACTGCTGATTTGCCAGCTGAGCCAATGAGACACACATGCACCTGGCTATTCAAATTAACTTCTACCTAGGGGCACACGGTCCAAGCCCGGCTGCACCAAGTCAAATAGTATCAATGGATTCAGGATTTAGAACCATACGATGGAACAACTAGGACACTTTACTATAACAGCAATAAATGCCGACTGATTATTACCATTTGATATTTTTTGGTTAGCTACCTAACTAGCTAGCTAGTTCATCCTGACTCTGGCTACTGCTGCTACCTAGTCAGGTAAAAAATGATTGGCATCCTTGATAAAGCTGAGAAAAAAAAGAAAGAAAACTAAGCTATATTGTATGCCCCCCCCCCCAAAAAAACAATTTTATACTAATACAATTGCGCAGATAAATAAAAACTCGCTCACCAGTGGTGGGTTTCTTATCAAAATAAGGATGCATAAGTTGAAAAGTACCCCATACCTACTGTAAAATATGGTGGTGGATCTTTGCTGTTATGGGGCTATTTTGCTACACCCCTACCTCTTCCCAGGCTTTACTAGATGTAAGCAACTTGTAAATGGGAATGTGACAAGTTGTTTTGTTTCATTCTTTTTGCACAAACATTCTTATTCCTCTCACAATGTCTAGGAAAGCAGAGTGAGAGAGAAAAAAAAGGGTGACATTGAGTTGCAGAGACTGGCGAGGGATCAAAGCCAGCCCTCATTCAGACAAACGCAGAGTGAGAGAGTAGAGAGAAGTAGAGTTAGAGAGTGGAGAACCTGTCTGTAGTGTTTACCTCATCTACCAGCCTGTCCCTGGCCAGCATTGAGACATTCACACTGCATTTCACCCATCAGTGTCCACTCTACACCTATTGATTTCACGTGATGCCCATCCATAACGCATCTGTCGATATTTATGCTCTACCCATCACCTGCTGCATTCGAACTACAATTTGCAACCCCTTTAATCTAGCCAATAGTCTCCTAAATCTCTAATGGACAATAATTATGGCTACATAATATTGCCTTTCAATTAGAGGAAGGATAGCAAAGGCCAAAACTGCATTTCAAACTCTCCTCCTCCCTCCATTCAGACAGGCAGTTCTCCAAATCCTACAGGGTGCTTTGAGAAAGTCTTTGAAGTCATGAAAGTAAAAACAAAATAATAAAATGGCTTTGATACATCCTTAACTGTCAGAACTGTGGAATTAGAAAGTAATATTACCACTTCCCCAGCACCTTGATGCAGTCAAAAACATAATTCCTGTGATTTTTTAAATATTTCCACACTTGAGTTTGGAATAATACTGTGAAAACGATAACGCCCTTTTAGTGTTAGGGCTGTTTGGAAAGAAAGCCTGCAATTTTAGCCTGTTGTGGTTGGATGGAGTTGGATGGCCTTCCGTGGGGACATCACCATGCAGTAAATTACTTAGACCAATCAAAGAAGATGCAAACCTCTGCCAATAACAACTCATTTTCTGTTTTCCCCTCCCCCAGACAGTCCTAGCTAAATTCTCGCTTCAGAAATTGTTCTTTGCTATGAAGCCATTTTTGTTTCTTTTTGAACAATTTAATTGATAACTATCATTGCAAGGTACTGAATTTTCCCTCTGAAATTATTTGCTATCGAGATGAAAACCGCTGCATTGGACCTTACATTTCAAGGAGAACGCCGTTCTCATGGAAGGAAAAAAATCCTCTAGCAGTCTCAAATTACTGAGGAATGAAGTAATAATTGCCCACATTCATATGTCAGACTAGTCTCAGGAATTAAGGGACGTGGTTAGACTAGTTGTTGAATACAGTCAGACATACACTATGTAGAACTACTCATCATTCTACATTGCCGTGTGGCATTTGATGCCATTGATTTAACGCAAAATGTCTGAAAACTCAGTGGTCATGGATTTACATCTGCTGCCATCAAATACCTTACTATCCTAACAAAATTGACATGCATAACTAGGGCCAGGAGTTTTTCCTCCTGCCCATGTGACATGAGTCCAAACAAGAAAAAGTCTGGCCAATAATTCTATCAGGGCTCATGGTTAGGAAACCTTTTGGCCCTACACCGAGTGAGAGAATGCAGCCCATTATAACTGAGTGGCAGTAGCCTGCAGGGAGGTGGAGGGCTGTTGCTTACCTCTAGCCGTCCAGTGTCAGGCTGGAAGCCGCGGGCAGGGTCCTCTGTGGTCACACGGCATTGGATGGCGAAGCCATTGATCCGGATCTTATCCTGCTTCAGGCCCAGCTCTGGCAGGCTACGCCCCTCACACACACGCAGCTGAGCATGAACCAGGTCCACACTGACAGGAGAAAGAAGGGGGAGAGTAAAAAGATCATTTTACTGTCAAAATTGACAAGGAAAACACAAGAAAATGCACTCTGTTGTGCCTAAAGTAACCAGCCCAGCATGTCTATTCCCCTACATGATGCACAGACGTGGTGGTGACTTTCACAACTGATGTGAAGATGCAAGTTCAAAACCTTTCCATTTCAAAACGTGATATTGGGTTCATGAAAACACCTTCAGTGAAGTTAAAGAACAGAAAAGAAAAGAAAAAAAATAAAATTGTTACATTAACAGAAGTGATTGTCCATTTCATTCTAATTAAGAAAAAGGTATAGAGAATCAATTCTGGTCATTTGAACTTAGGGCTCCAAACGATATGCAGGAATGTTTTTTACTGGTCATAGAGAAAACACTGTCCAAGTTTATGATACCACTTTTCTACTCCTCTTTGACTGGCTAAAAAGCATATGTGCATGTCTGTGCCTCCAGGCTGAGGGAATATGTTGTTACTAAATGAAGAGGAAGGGACACAGTTTCTTAAATTAGTGATGTTCAACATTAAAAAGTAACGAAGTGTCTTGGCTGGAAATTGTTGTTTGTATCAAACCACATTTCCATCCAGTTTTTATGCGCATTAAGTCATACCGTATCAAACATTTTTTTTTTTTTAAAGACAGCGGTGATGGAACCAGGTCGTTTCGATACAATTTAATAAAAGCCAACAAATCATTTATTTGTTCAACATGGTGGGATCTGTGTGTCTGTAAAAGTAATTGAGCAAAATAGCAGGGGTAATGCCCATCATATCCACCATATCAAAGTAAACTTAGAGTCACACGAAATGGTGTGTGGTCCTCCCACTACGACTCAGGAAATCATGCAATTTATTAGGCTAAAGATAGGTATGATTAACTGCACAGGGTGGTGAAAGTGCACGTGTTCTTCATGCTCCTTTCCAATAAACTTTGAGGGTCTGACTGGTGAATTGATAGATGCTTGACAAAAAATTGAAAATGCGATGGAAACGCATTGAACTTAACATTTTTATTCGGTACATGAAAACATAAGCGAAAAAGTACATTGTGTGCACTAAGTCTTCTCACACTGATTTTTAGTCCATTTGGTGGAAACACCAACAGTGGGAAAAAGTGCATATTTTCTTTGTGAATTTCTTTGAAAAATTTGTCACCAGTTCAATGGAAACCTAGCTATGAAATTGAATTATTTTGGACTGGTAGTGACACACTTTATGAACTCTCAAAACACACAGGCCAAATGTTTTAATACAAGACATGACAAAGATAATTTCAGGCCTTGGAGTAGACTGGATACTCTGTCATAAAGACAGAATATCTTCCAAACCGACAGAACCAAATGCAGGAAGAACTGTACAGGCCGAGAATAACTGACAATATTTTCATACTTGCATTTAATTTATACCATTATTTCTTTGTTGGCAAAGTTTCCCATCACCAAATTGTACGCAAATATAAATCATAAGATCATGAATAACCAAATACAAACCTATCTAAAACAGGAATACTCTTCCCCAGGCAATACATTTGATGTAGAAAAAGCACTTACAAAGTAAGACAAATAATCTCTCTACAAACAGGGTCAAACTAAAGTGTTCATTGTAAGATAATTGCGCAATTGTATAATTTAGTTGCAGCCTGGAACATGACATTTATGTAGCGGTGTTCATTCTCAACAGACGAGTACCCGGTCATACGTTTCATCTACTTGATGAGGTTTCTTTCATTTAGGAGTAAGTGGCCGCATTTCAAACGTAATAAATAACAAGTCAACAGGCGTAGGGCTCATCTGGTGAGATCACTTGGGGGGGGGGGGGGGGAATAAGCAGCTTCTGCCTCATATGTTTCTTCTCGACTTAGGCATTGTGAAATATCTAAGATGCACAACTGTGTTAGCTTAACCAACGTCTCGAACACATGACAACAAATGGGGGCAGTAATCCCTTTAAACATGTCAGACATGCTGTAAACAGTGAGTCCCTGCTTTGTTCTGTTACCTAATCTAACTCCTATATCCAGAGACCACAAGACGGACATTCTGCTACAGTTCCAAACAGTGTTGGGGTGGTAAGAAAGAAAAGGAAGAGGACAATAAGAAAAATACAGAAGGAAACAAGGACAGAGGAGAGGCGGAGGAGACTGCATTGCACAAAACCAAAGATGTGATATGAGCTAGAAGCAGAGGGAGGGAGGGGGAGAGAGAAGGGGGGGTTCCTACATACAGTCTGATTTCCTATTCCACTTTAATTGCTGATGCCATGCGGCGCTGGTGTGGGGGAAAATGCCTCTCCGCATAATAACCTAAAATCCTTCCACTGAAAGTCTCTCCGCTTTACCCCATCGCTATATGGATAAGATCCAGGTCATCTTTAAACCAGCCCCAACACATCAATCCGTTGACGAGCTTTCCTCATCCTTGTGTGCCAGTTTAGTACCCTTCTCCCTCTCGCGTTTCCCATTCCTAATTTCTCGCAGACTAGACAAATGTGCAGCTGCAATCTAGCCACAACTCAGTGATTTGAAACCCATTATAGGGTCAGTGACAGACAGCCTATAATGACTGAGCTGTAGACACACACTGCAGAAAGAGAATTTAATTGAGGGAGAGGAGTGGGAAGGAGAATTGGAGTAGTGCAAATGCTGAGAGAATTGAGGTCTTCCATAAGCCTGAATATGTAGAAGGGAAAGCACAACACTCCACCCATAGTATGTGTGAGATATATATATATATATATATATATATATATATATATATACATACACATATATACACACACACACACACACACACACACACACAGCATTAAGTATTTAAACCCCTTCTCTTTTTCCACATTTCATTACAGCCTTGTTCTAAAATTGATTAAGTGTTTTCATCAATCTACACACACTACCCCATAAAGACAAAGCAAAAACAGGTTTAGATTAGAAATGTATGCTAATATATTTGTAAAAAATATGAAATACCTTATTTACGTAAGTATTCAGACCCTTTGCTATGAGACTCAAAATTGAGCTCAGGTGCATCCTGTTTCCATTGATCCTTGAGATGTTTCTACAACTTGAAGTCCACCTGTGGTAAATTCAATTGATTGGACATGATTTTGAAAGACACACACACACAGCAGTGAAATTGTCCAAAGAAACAGCGGCCTCCATCATTCTTAAATTGAAGTTTGGAACCACCAAGACCGTTCCTAGAGCTGGGCGCCCGGCCAAACTGAGCAATCGGGGGAGAAGGGCCTTGGTCAGGGAGGAGACCAAGAACCTGATGGTCACTGACAGAGCTCCAGAGTTCCTTTGTGGAGATGGTATTTGTTATTTTATTTGGATTCCCATTAGCTGTTGCGAAAGCAGCAGCTACTCTTCCTGGGGTCCACACAAAACAATGATATAATACAGAACGTCATTAGACAAGAGCTCAAGGACAGAAGTAGATACATTTTTTAAAAAGGCACACGTAGCCTACACATCAATGCATACACACACAAACGATCTAGGTCAAATAGAGGAGAGGTGGTGTGCTGCGAGGGGTTGCTTTATCCGTTTTTTGAAACCAGGTTTGCTGTTTATTTGAGCAATAGGAGATGGAAGTTCTCTGCACTAAGGGTTCTATATAATACTGTACATTTTCTTGAATTTGTTCTGGATTTGGGGACTATGAAAAGAGCCCTGGTGGCATAAGTGTGTGTGTCAGAGCTGTGTGTGTAAGTTGACTATGCAAACAATTTGGGATTTAACATGTTTCTTATAAAAAGTGATGCAGTCAGTCTCTCCTCAACTCTTAGCCAAGAGACTGGCATGCATAATATTAATAATTAGCCCTCAGATTACAATTAAGAGCAAAATGTGCCGTTCTGTTATGGGCCAGTTGCAGTTTAACTGGATCACAAATGGACAATAATCAAGATTAGACAAAACTAGAGACTGCAGGACTTGCTTTGTTGAGTCAACAAAAAAAAAAAGAGCATATTTTTATGGCTAGACCTCTCCCATTCTTTACAACCATCAAATCTATATGTTTTGACCATGACAGTTTACAGTCTAAGGTAACGCCAAGTAATTTAGTCTCCTCAACTTGTTCAACAGCCACACCATTCATTACCAGATTCAGCTGAGGTGTAGCACTTAAGGAATGATTTGTACCAAATACAATGCTCTTAGCTTTAGAGATGTTCAGGACCAGTTTATTACTTGCCAAAACAGACTGCAACTCCTTGTTAAGGGTTTCAGTGGCTTCATTAGCGGTGGTTGCTGATGCGTATATGGTTGAATCAGCAGCATACATGGACACACATACTTTGCTTAATGCCAGTGGCAGGTCATTGGTAAAAATTAAAAAACAAAGAGGGACTAGAGAGCTGCCCTGCGGTACACCCCACGTTTGACATTTGAGAAGCTTCCATTAAAGAAGACCCTCAGATTTATTACATAGCTCTGAATCCACGATATGGCAAAGTTTGAAAAACCATAACACAAGTTACGGTCAATAATTTCAAAGGCTGCTATGAATCTAATCTAGCTCCCACAATCTTAGCAATTTCGTTCAACCAAGCAGTAATGTGTGTCAGTGCAGAACATGTGGAGTTCATTTCTCTATAAGCATGCTGAAAGTCTTAATTTGTTTTCAGAGAAATAGCATTATATTTGGTCAAACACCATTTTTTCCCAACAGTTTGCTAAGAGCTGGCAGCAAGCTTATAGGTCTGCTGTTAGAAGCAGTAAAGGCCACTTTACCACTCTTGGGTGGCGGAATGACTTTGGCTTCCCTCCAGGCCTGAGGACAAAGACTTTCCTCAAAGCTCAGATTAAAAATGACAGATTGGAGTGGATATAGAGTCAGCTACCATCCTCAGTAGCTTTCCATCTAAGTTGTCAATGCCAGGAGGTTGTGGTCATTATTGATCGTTAACGATACATTTTTCCACCTCTCCCAAACTAACTTAACAAAATTAAAACTTGCACTGCTCTTCTTTCATTCATATTTTTATTTTTTATGCATGAATATAATTGCTCACTGTTTGTCGTGAGCATTTCCTGCCTAAGTTTACCCGCTTTGCCAATGAAGTAATCATTCAAATTAAATCGGCAACATCAAAAGGTTGTGATGAATAAGCCATCTGATTCGATTAAAGATTGAGTTGAATGTCTTGCTGCCCATTATTTTATTTAAAGTACTTGATATTGGCTTTCATAACAGTTTCTTCTTTTTGCTGAGTTTAAAAATCACAATTTCGCAATTTACAGTATCAGTCAGTCAGATGTGAAGCCAGACTTAGCCACTCTTTTGCCCCATCTTGCAACCATAGTTTTTCAATTCCTCAATCCATGGAGGCTTAACAGTTCTTAGTCAGTTTCTTAACAGGTGCATGTTTGTCACGGCTCCTCCTCTGCATTGCAGGGGCGGTTCCACCTGCAGGCAGAGCCACTTTTTGAGCCACTCCTGCTTTTTCAGCCACTTGAGTTTGATTCTCAGGTCTTCCCACTGTGATTTTTCAGCCTTTATTTCAAATGGTGTAGTGTCCCTGGTAGATGGCAACGAAAATGTTTCAATCAAGATCTTAAGAGACACTGGAGCTTTAGATTATTTTATTCTGGAATCTGTTTTGCCATTCTCTAAAGAGTCTGATACTGGCAGTTGTGTAATGGTATGTGGTATGGGTTTAGTTCCATTCTCTTGTCCTCTACATGAAGTTACCCTAAAATGTGGTCTGGTAGAGGGTTATGTAGATGTTGGGGTTAGACCCCAGTTGCCAGTAGAGGGAGTCCACATGATTTTGGGGAATGATTTGGCAGGTAGTAAGGTGTGGGCAGATGGCAAACTAAACATCTGTAAGAAGCAACCTTCAGTGTCACCTGCAAGGGAATTGCCGGATCAAAACTATGTCTGAGTTATTTCTAGTTTGTGCGGTTACCCCCGCGGCCTCTCGTAAGGAGATTGAGAGTAAGCCAGAAAGTCTTGAGTTGCCAGTCAAACTCCAGACAGAACAGTTGACTAGTTCTAGAGATTCATTGATGGCTGAGCAAAAGGCCAATGCTAACTTGGCTGATCTGTTTGACAAAGTTGTTCCTGATTCAGTGGCGAGGAATAGTGCTCAGTGTTATTTTCTTCTGGATGGGCTGTTGGTCAGGAAATGGGTTCCACACTATGATCAGGCTCTAGGAGAACCCTTCAAAGTCCTTCAAATAGTTGTACCTACTTCAAAATAAAGCGTTGCAACCTTCACATGGAGATGTGGCAGGTCATATGGGTGTTCGTAAAACTTATGATCGCATACTTTGTTATTTTTTCTGGCCACGTTTAAAGCGGGATGTATCTCAGTTTATTAAAACTTGTGATACGTGTCAGCGCACAAGCAAGCCAAACCAGGTTGTAAAGCCAGCACCTTGGTATCCAATACCAGCCATAGGGCAACCTTTTGAGCATCTTATTATCGATTGTGTTGGGACTTTACCAAGGTCCAAGTCAGGTCATAGCTACTTAACTGTTGTGTGTCAAGCAACCAGATATCCGGCAGCTTTTTCCTTGAGTACCATAACTTCAAAATCAGTAGTTAAAGCGTTAACTCAATTTATTTCAACATTTGGGATTCCAAAAATCATCCAGTCAGATCTGGGGTCTAACTTTACCTCCCATTTATTTGCTCAGGTTCTCAAACAGCTTAAAGTTAAACACAACAAGTCTACAAGTCTGCCACTAGCACAGTCAGTGTAGTCAGCTCAGCTATCACCATTGAGACCGTGTCTGTGCCTCGACCTAGGTTGGGCAAAACTAAACATGGCGGTGTTCGCCTTAGCAATCTCACTAGGATAAAGACCACCTCCATTCCTGTCATTATTGAAAGAGATCATGATACCTCACATCTCAAAATAGGGCTACTTAATGTTAGATCCCTTACTTCAAAGGCAATTATAGTCAATGAACTAATCACTGATCATAATCTTGATGTGATTGGCCTGACTGAAACATGGCTTAAGCCTGATGAATTTACTGTGTTAAATGAGGCCTCACCTCCTGGCTACACTAGTGACCATATCCCCCGTGCATCCCGCAAAGGTGGAGGTGTTGCTAACATTTACGATAGCAAATTTCAATTTACAAAAAAAAAGACGTTTTCGTCTTTTGAGCTTCTAGTCATGAAATCTATGCAGCCTACTCAATCACTTTTTATAGCTACTGTTTACAGGCCTCCTGGGCCATATACAGCGTTCCTCACTGAGTTCCCTGAATTCCTATCGGACCTTGTAGTCATAGCGGATAATATTCTAATCTTTGGTGACTTTAATATTCACATGGAAAAGTCCACAGACCCACTCCAAAAGGCTTTCGGAGCCATCATCGACTCAGTGGGTTTTGTCCAACATGTCTCTGGACCCACTCACTGTCACAGTCATACGCTGGACCTAGTTTTGTCCCATGGAATAAATGTTGTGGATCTTAATGTTTTTCCTCATAATCCTGGACTATCGGACCACCATTTTATTACGTTTGCAATTGCAACAAATAATCTGCTCAGACACCAACCAAGGATCATCAAAAGTCGTGCTATAAATTCACAGACAACACAAAGATTCCTTGATGTCCTTCCAGACTCCTTCTGCCTACCCAAGGACGCCAGAGGACAAAAATCAGTTAACCACCTAACTGAGGAACTCAACTTAACCTTGCGCAATACCCTAGATGCAGTTGCACCCCTAAAAACTAAAAACATTTCTCATAAGAAACTAGCTCCCTGGTACACAGAAAATACCCGAGCTCTGAAGCAAGCTTCCAGAAAATTGGAACGGAAATGGCGCCACACCAAACTGGAAGTCTTCCGACTAGCTTGGAAAGACAGTACTGTGCAGTACCGAAGAGCCCTTACTGCTGCTCGATCATCCTACTTTTCTAACTTAATTGAGGAAAATAAGAACAATCCGAAATTCCTTTTTGATACTGTCGCAAAGCTAACTAAAAAGCAGCATTCCCCAAGAGAGGATGACTTTCACTTTAGCAGTGATAAATTCATGAACTTCTTTGAGGAAAAGATTATGATTATTAGAAAGCAAATTACGGACTCTTCCTTAAATCTGCGTATTCCTTCAAAACTCAGTTGTCCTGAGTCTGCACAACTCTGCCAGGACCTAGGATCAAGAGAGACACTCAAGTGTTTTAGTACTATATCTCTTGACACAATGATGAAAATAATCATGGCCTCTAAACCTTCAAGCTGCATACTGGACCCTATTCCAACTAAACTACTGAAAGAGCTGCTTCCTGTGCTTGGCCCTACTATGTTGAACATAATAAACGGCTCTCTATCCACCGGATGTGTACCAAACTCACTAAAAGTGGCAGTAATAAAGCCTCTCTTGAAAAAGCCAAACCTTGACCCAGAAAATATAAAAAACTATCGGCCTATATCGAATCTTCCATTCCTCTCAAAAATTTTAGAAAAGGCTGTTGCGCAACAACTCACTGCCTTCCTGAAGACAAACAATGTATACGAAATGCTTCAGTCTGGTTTTAGACCCCATCATAGCACTGAGACGGCACTTGTGAAGGTGGTAAATGACATTTTAATGGCATCGGACCGAGGCTCTGCATCTGTCCTCGTGCTCCTAGACCTTAGTGCTGCTTTTGATACCATCGATCACCACATTCTTTTGGAGAGATTGGAAACCCAAATTGGTCTACACGGACAAGTTCTGGCCTGGTTTAGATCTTATCTGTCGGAAAGATATCAGTTTGTCTCTGTGAATGGTCTGTCCTCTGACAAATCAACTGTAAATTTCGGTGTTCCTCAAGGTTCCGTTTTAGGACCACTATTGTTTTCACTATATATTTTACCTCTTGGGGATGTTATTCGAAAACATAATGTTAACTTTCACTGCTATGCAGATGACACACAGCTGTACATTTCAATTAAACATGGTGAAGCCCCAAAATTGCCCTTGCTAGAAGAATGTGTTTCAGACATAAGGAAGTGGATGGCTGCAAACTTTCTACTTTTAAACTCGGACAAAACAGAGATGCTTGTTCTAGGTCCCAAGAAACAAAGAGATCTTCTGTTGAATCTGACAATTAATCTTAATGGTTGTACAGTCGTCTCAAATAAAACTGTGAAGGACCTCGGCGTTACTCTGGACCCTGATCTCTCTTTTGAAGAACATATCAAGACCATTTCAAGGACAGCTTTTTTCCATCTACGTAACATTGCAAAAATCAGGAACTTTCTGTCCAAAAATGATGCAGAAAAATTAATCCATGCTTTTGTCACTTCCAGGTTAGACTACTGCAATGCTCTACTTTCCGGCTACCCGGATAAAGCACTAAATAAACTTCAGTTAGTGCTAAATACGGCTGCTAGAATCCTGACTAGAACCAAAAAATTTGATCATATTACTCCAGTGCTAGCCTCTCTACACTGGCTTCCTGTCAAAGCAAGGGCTGATTTCAAGGTTTTACTGCTAACCTACAAAGCATTACATGGGCTTGCTCCTATCTATCTCTCTGATTTGGTCCTGCCGTACATACCTACACGTACGCTACGGTCACAAGACGCAGGCCTCCTAATTGTCCCTAGAATTTTTAAGCAAACAGCTGGAGGCAGGGCTTTCTATAGAGCTCCATTTTTATGGAACGGTCTGCCTACCCATGTCAGAGACGCAAACTCGGTCTCAACCTTTAAGTCTCTACTGAAGACTCATCTCTTCAGTGGGTCATATGATTGAGTGTAGTCTGGCCCAGGAGTGGGAGGGTGAACGGAAAGGCTCTGGAGCAACGAACCACCCTTGCTGTCTCTGCCTGGCCGGTTCCCCTCTTTCCACTGGGATTCTCTGCCTCTAACCCTATTACAGGGGCTGAGTCACTGGCTTTACTGGGGCTCTCTCATGCCGTCCCTGGAGGAGGTGCGTCACCTGAGTGGGTTGAGTCACTGATGTGGTCATCCTGTCTGGGTTGGCGCCCCCCCCCCCTTAAGTTGTGCCGTGGCGGAGGTCTTTGTGGGCTATACTCAGCCTTGTCTCAGGATGGTAAGTTGGTGGTTGAAGATATCCCTCTAGTGGTGTGGGGGCTGTGCTTTGGCAAAGTGGGTGGGGTTATATCCTTCCTGTTTGGCACTGTCCGGGGGTGTCCTCGGAGTGGGCCACAGTGTCTCCTGACCCCTCCTGTCTCAGCCTCCAGTATTTATGCTGCAGTAGTTTATGTGTCGGGGGGCTAGGGTCAGTTTGTTATATCTGGAGTACTTCTCCTGTCCTATTCGGTGTCCTGTGTGAATCTAAGTGTGCGTTCTCTAATTCTCTCCTTCTCTCTTTCTCTCTCTCGGAGGACCTGAGCCCTAGGACCATGCCCCAGGACTACCTGACATGATGACTCCTTGCTGTCCCCAGTCCACCTGATTGTGCTGCTGCTCCAGTTTCAACTATTCTGCCTTATTATTATTCGACCATGTTGGTCATTTATGAACATTTGAACATCTTGACCATGTTTTGTTATAATCTCCACCCGGCACAGCCAGAAGAGGACTGGCCACCCCACATAGCCTGGTTCCTCTCTAGGTTTCTTCCTAGGTTTTGGCCTTTCTAGGGAGTTTTTCCTAGCCACCGTGCTTCTTCACCTGCATTGCTTGCTGTTTGGGGTTTTAGGCTGGGTTTCTGTACAGCACTTTGAGATATCAGCTGATGTACGAAGGGCTATATAAATAAATTTGATTTGATTTACTGCATTCCATGCCCAGAGCCAGGGAGCTTTGGAATGTTTATCAAACTTTAAAATCCTTGCTTTGTGCATAGTGTACAGAACTCTGCAGATTGGGAGGAGGGGTTACCTTGGCTGTTACTAGCTGCTCGTGAATTAGTGCAAGAAAGCACCGGGTTTAGCCCAAATGACTTAGTGTTCTTAGTTTAAAGTTAATCGTTTTGTTTACAATAAAATAACATTTTTTAATTGGCGAACCTGTTGTTCGCGTCCCCTCATTTTTGCCACAGGCTATGAGCCGGCCTGTGACATTATCAATCATCCACATAAGTCACAAATTCTTTTGTATGACCATTAGGCCCAGCTGTTGGAAATGTGGCTTTCCTGGATATAGCCACTATATTGTGATCACTGCATCCAATGGGTATGGATATAGCTTTAGAACAAAGGTCTACAGCATTAGTAAAAATGTGATCGATACATGTGGATGATCTTGTTCCTGTAGTGCTTGAAAACACCCTGGTCGGTTGATTGTCCCTAGGAATTCTAAGCAAACAGCTAGAGGCAGGGCTTTCTCCTATAGAGCTCAATTTTTATGGAATGGTCTGCCTACCCATGTGAGAGACGCAGACTCAGTCTCAACCTTTAAGTCTTTTATTGAAGACTCATCTCTTCAGTGGGTCATATGATTGAGTGTAGTCTGGCAACGAACCGCCCTTGCCGTCTCTGCCTGGCCGGTTCCCCTCTCTCCACTGGGATTCTCTGCCTCAAACCCTATTACAGGAGCTGAGTCACTGGCTTACTGGTGCTCTTTCATGCCGTCCCTAGGAGCGGTGCGTCACTTGAATGGGTTGAGTCACTGACGTGATCTTCCTGTCCCCCCCCCTTGGGTTGTGCCGTGGCGGAGATCTTTGTGGGCTATTCTCGGCCTCGTCTCAGGATGGTAAGTTGGTGGTTGAAGATATCCCTCTAGTGGTGTGGGGACTGTGCTTTGGCAAAGTGGGTGGGGTTATATCCTGCCTGTTTGGCCTTGTCTGGACGGGGCCACAATGTTCCCCGACCCCTCCCGTCTCAGCCTCCAGTGTTTATGCTGCAATAGTTTGTCAGGGGGCTAGGGTCAGTTTGTTATATCTGGAGTACTTCTATCTTATCCGGTGTCCTGTGTGAATTTAAGTATGCTCTCTAATTCTCTCTTTCTTTCTCCCTTTCTCGCCTTTCTCTCTCTCTCTCTCTCGGAGGACCTGAGCCCTAGGACCATGCCTCATGACTACCTGGCATGATGACTCCTTGCTGTCCCCAGTCCACCTGGCCGTGCTGCTGCCCCAGTTTCAACTGTTCTGCTTGCGGCTTAGGAACCCTGACCTGTTCACCGGATGTGCAACCTGTTCCAGACCTGCTGTTTTCAACTCTCTAGAGCAGTGGTTCTTAACCTTGTTGGAGGTACTGAACCCCACCAGTTTCATATGCGCATTCACCGAACCCTCGAAAAAAAAAATCAAATTCAAAACATAGGTATATATTTGACTGATGCACAAAATGAACCCTGCATCAACATCACTGTGTTCAAAGAACAATCTTCAAAACATTCACACAAAAACAAAAACATAAATGAATATTTACTGCAAATCAGTGACTTCTGCTGTTGCCTTTCAGAGACCAGTTCAGAAATGCGCAGCTTCACCTTGGCAAGTGCCACTCATGTCATTTTCGCAACAAAGTCTTCCTTTTCTTCATTTTTATGTCCAGCATCCTCGAAAAGGATTGCTCGCAAAGATATGTTGTAACAAACGGTATGAAAATCTCCAGAGCTTTCTTAGCAATAACAGGGTACGTTACCATTTGTTGACACCAAAATGTTGAAAGCGTTGTTGTTCTGAAGAGTTGCTGTTGAACCTGGCTCTGCTGAATTTCAATGATTTCATCGAGGTATTCATCATTGACATCTGTTGTCTCAACACTAAACGTGAACGGCTGTCTCACCCATGCTGGACATGACTCTTTTGTAGGGAAGTATCCGTCGAGAGACTTTGCAAGCTCATCTAAGTGCGTGGCAATTGCTTGCTTCAGTTCCGCGGGTACAGAAATGTCTCCGATTCCAGATACATCTTCGATCTTACTAACACAGTCGTCCAGCAGGGGAAAGTTTGCGAAGTTATTGTTCTCTGTTCGTCGTTTCCATAACGGTAGCTTTTTTTGAAAAGCCTTCAGGTTTTCCTCCGCTTCGATGATTTTGACTCCACCGCCCTGCGTATTTTGATTGAGATGATTGAGAGCTGCGAAGATATCGGCCATGTACGCTAAAATGAGAATGAACTCAGAATTTTTGAAGCAATCTGCATGACAATGTTGGTGCTCTTGCAAAAACAGGGCTAATTCCACACGCACGGCAAAAACACGATTCAGCACCTGTCCCCGGGATAACCACCTAACGTTAGAATGGTACAGAAGTACTTCGAATTCAGAGCCCATTTCTTTACACAGCTCACTGAAGATGCGATGCCGCAGAGCACTAGTTCGCACATAGTTCACGCATTCTACTACAATTTTTAATACTTCTGCCAGTTTGAGGCAAGGTTTGTGTTGCCAACGCATGCATGTGCAGAATACAATGCGTAACAATGTGTGGTGCATCGGCTTTCACTAGCGAACCAAAACCTGACTTTCTTCCCAGCATCCCACGAAAGATTGTCGTCTTTGAAGAAGTCATCCACAAGTTTCTTCACATCGGCTGCCTTAGTTGTTGTTGTAAGAGGCGAACAAAACAAAAATCTTCCTTTATCATGGCGTCTTTCACATAGAGCACGAATACAGCAAGCTGGCTTAGATTGGAAACGTCTGTGGTCTCGTCGAGTTGAAGGCTGAATTTTGCCGGGCTTGAAATCAGATCTGCAACTACTTGAGCCAAGATGTCTTTGCTCATGTCCTCTATTCTGTTGCTGATGGTGCCATTTGAAAGAGGAATTTGGGATAATTTAACTTCAGCCTCTTTTCCCAGCATGATATTCGCCATCTTCAACACAGCTGGTTTTATGAGTGTTTCACCAATGGTGTGTGGTTTGCCCTGCTTTGCGATCAGGTAAGCAACTTTGTACGATGCTGTGAGGATCGGTTTGTCGATGGGTACAAAGCCGAGAACAGGCAGAGTAGCCTTTTCATCGAATCTGGCTCTCTTCACCTTGAATTCAGCTAGCGTTGTGTTCTTGTATTTTCCATCTCCATGCAGCTTAAGGAAGTGTTTTCTTAGTTTTGCCGGTGCTAGACTAGAATTGCTCAACTTGGCATTGCATATCATGCAGTTAGGACACTGACTCCCATCACTTTCCGTTATACATGTAAATCCATATTGTACATATTCGTCCGACTACTTTCCTTTTTTGCTCGACATAGTAAGTATGAAGGGATTAAAATATTAAGAAAGAAATCACAACACGTACCATCACAACAGTCACAAGTCGACTACTGAGCGCACCAAATTCCCTGCAGCACAGATAGGCCAAGCGATGTAGCGTGATCACCTGCAGCCAATGATGGCCAAGCGGAGCGTGTCATCACGAATCATATGAATCGGATGTGTGTTTTGACCTCCGCCGAACCCCTGGGGTTCGATCGAACCCAGGTTAAGAACCACTGCTCTAGAGACAGCAGGAGCGGTAGAGATACTCCTAATGATCGGCTATGAAAATCCACCTGACATTTACTCCTGAGGTGCTGACTTGCTGCACCCTCGACAACTACTGGGATTATTATTATTATTATTAGACCATGCTGGTCATTTATGAACATCTTGGCCATGTTCTGTTATAATCTCCACCCGGCACAGCCAGAGGACTGGCCATCCCTCAGCCTGGTTCCTCTAGGTTTCTTCCTAGGTTTCGGCCTTTCTAGGGAGTTTTTCCTAACCAATGTGCTTCAACACCTGCATTGCTTGCTGTTTGGGGTATTAGGCTGGGTTTCGGTACAGCACTTTGAGATATCAGCTGATGTAAGAAGGGCTATATAAATAAAATGTGATTTGATTAATAACCTGAACCAGATTACAGGAACTGGTTACAGTGAGAAGCTTCCTCTTGAGCGGACAGCTTGATGAAAACCAGTCAATATTCAGGTCCCCAAGAAAGTACTGTTTACGTCACACACCATCAAGCAGTTCACACATATGATTTAGATAGTGACTGTTAGCACTTGGTGACCTACAGCAACACCCGAAAAGAAAAGGCTTTAGATGTGCCAAGTGAGCCTGCAACCACAACACTTAAGATCTAAGCATTACAGGAATATGGCTCTGATAAGCATTTGTCTCTTCTATAGATGTTATATCCTTGTATTTCTACTGATGTATAAATCACATTAATTATCTAAGGGAGTCTCAGAAATGGCTAATATATTAATGTTATCAGATGTTAGAAGGTTCATGAAATCAATAACTTGCTAAGGCTACATGTAATGTAGTAATATGTAATATGTAATATGGGCTATTTTCAGCCCTTTCCTGGGTAGCTTATCAGAGAGTCATAATATTTAAGAGAGCAGACCAAGCAAGAAAAAAAATATATATACATTTAGCAGTCCATTAATAAATTGGTGTGGGCGCTGCGGGGTTGAGGCTACGAACCCATAGGCTTGGCTCGCTCTCATCCCTTGCAGGCTTCTGGGAGGGAGGGTGGACAATGAGTGTCGTAATGGAAGTACGCAATGTCTCCACAAGCTCTGGCAGCTTTCATGGCTGGGATCAGTTCTTCCCTCTTCTGGCACACTGTTCTGCTTACTGTTCTTCAGGTCCTGGACCTCTGGTCAGGTTGTCCATTCTTTTATTAGTAGAATCTGAGTAGTTGGACAAAACACTTTTCTTGCTTATAGGTCTCTTTTTGTTTAAAAGATCCTAAACGTGTGATAGAGAGACATCACTGGCACGGTCCTCAAATGGTACTACCGCCGGCTTTGGGCTTTGTTATGGTAGCTATCAACGCATGTTAGGCTGTTACTCCTCGCAATTCCAGACAGGGCAGGTCACAGGAAAATTTTAAACAAACAGCAGGGTACTAGACAGCCACAAACCAGGGACAATCTGCCGTCCCAGCCACAATGGCTAACCACGTTGTGGGCTGCGCTCAAGAAAACATTGCCAGCTTGATGTCCAGCTAGCTAGCAGCTAGGCTAGCTCTGACACCAAATAGCTCCTCAGACCTGTCCTTGGTCAACAGGATCACTGGAAAGATAGTTGCTGGGACTGCTTGTGATGCCAACTGCGTCTCGGGAGCCAACATAAGCTAGGTAGCTACCATGAACTTCCAATATACTTTCAAACAAAACTAAGCCGTCCAGAAAGACAACCATCTCCGCAGCACTCCTCCAATCAGGCCTTTATGGTAGAGTGGCCAGACGGAAGCCACTACTGTAAAAAAGGTACATTACAGCCCTCTTGGACTGCTAAAAGTCCTTTAGATGCCTCAGACCATGAGAAACAAGATTCTCTGGTCTGATGAAATCAACATTGAACTCTTTGGCCTGAATGCCAAGCATCACGTTTGGAGAAAACCTGGCACCATCCCTACAGTGACGCATGGTGGTGGCAGCATCATGCTGCGTGGATGTTTTTCAGCAGCAGAGACTGGAAGACTAGTCAGGATCAAGGGAAAGATGAACGGAGCAAAGTACAGAGAGATCCTTTGATGAAAACCTGCTCCAGAGGACCTCAGACTGGGGCGAAGGCTCACCTTCCAGCAGGGCAATGACCCTAAGCACACAGCCAAGACACCGCAGGACAAGTCTCATATGTCCTTGAGTGGCCCTGCCAGAGCCAGGACTTGAACATCTCTGGAGAGACCTGAAAAATGTGCATATGTATATTCGCATGTATACACACACACTTCTAAAAACCAGTTTTTGCTTTGTCATTATGTGGGTAGTGAGTAGATTTAATAAAATGTTTTTCATCAATCAATTGTAGAATAAGGCTGTAAGGTAACAAAATGTGGAACAAGTGGAAGGGGTCTGAATACTTTCCAAATGCACTGTACATGGCCTCCATAAAGCAGGATACTGTTCCTAGAGAGGTGATGTTATGGCAACGCAAGAAAAAGGATGAATGCACCAAAAAAGGACAGATGAACATTGACTGAAATGAGAGAAATGCTATTATGAGACTGGGGAAGTCAGAGTTTGAGGAGTTAACACATTGCAATTGCATGGGCCATTTCCAGTGATTCCCATTACCACACAACTTAGTCGGAAATGACAGAAGGGGGCCTTAATTGGTCTTAATCACTGTGACCAATTGAAAGTCATGATAAAAGGTGGAGGCAGACAGCCAAAAACAGAGCTGTCGTGTAATAACCTACTCACCAGAGCACTATATTCAGTCCTGAGAATTCAACCCAGCTGGAGGAGAACATGGCCAGCGGCTGGTGGGCGTGGCTCAAATGCCTTTTTGGTGAATTTCCGAAATAAGAATCAAGTGCATTTCCAGACCCAATCACTCAGAGGGGTGCTCCCGCTGAATGCCAATTGCAGTCTGACAGTTTCAATTTCATGTGACAAGATGGACATTTATAATGAATGAACCTACATTCCTTCCACGCGACCAGACAGGCACAAATACAGAAGTCTGTGCCAGGAGCACAGGAGAAACACACAAAAAAAAACAATTCATATCAATTTGTGTGAGTCAGTGTTAAAAAATGATGCTGCTTTGCTTTCATCCCTCCTGAATTATTAAATAGAGGACTTTGCTGCATCTGATAAGTGCATGCTATTTTCACCTCTAAATGCATTTGACAGGTGAGATTAGGCATTTCATCATCTTTAGTGTCCAGAGTAGGAAGTCCAAATGACATAGCACTGCGAGACTATTTGTGGACTAGGATTCTGGCTCTTAATGTAGAACTCAGACAACCTGGACTGTGATTTATATGGAAAAGGAAAACGGCATAAGAACATAATGTTCTTAAGCATCTGGTATAGCAGTCCATTTACTTCATCGGTACGACACTTCTGTAAGGTTCCTTTGCGTTATCACAAAGCAAGATGTTCAGTCCTTGACTAAGTAGTATCATGTCTTCCCATCTGGTTCCTTTTCTTCCTCCATGATAAACTTTACTCTTCAATCAAGTTCCCAAGCAGAGGAAACCCAAGTCAACCATAACAATCAAGCAGAAAAAGCATTAAAAAAAAAACTCATTCATTGGCTAGACTCACACTCCAAAGGGCTTTTTCTTTTGTCCACTCATCTGGAAATACTGACTAGATTACCTACATGACTATATGGATTTAAATTCATGTATATTACTTGTGATTTTATTTCAAGTAGGATAGCAGCCAACACGAAATGACTAATATTGATAACCATCTAGATGTCATCAATGTGACATCGGCAACAGCACCAGGACAGAGTGCCCTTCGCTCCCGCTTAACAAGCACTACCATACAGCAGGAGCGTGGGAAGTAGTTAACTAGTAGCCAACATCAAGTTGACAGTCACAGTAAGTATAAGCATACAACCTATGACGCAACAGTCCTCCCATCAATACTTAATCAAAAATAAACAAATCGTCAGTTTTATAACTGACCATTTAAAATGGTGTAAAACAGTGAAATACGACTCAAACTCATCCTCTGGCTTCAAAACAGAAGTCCAAACTCTTGCGGTACAGTAGTTGGCGTGGTAAGAAACAGCTAAAAACAGTACACTATAGCAGAGTGCTTTCCATACACTGGTTGTCATATTGGGCTGCAGCTACCACATTCTCAGTTGAGATGAATTAACAAATCACAGCACATATTGGTGGGTACACTTCCTGCTTTTACCTCCCGCTTTGCACCTATGGGTACACCTCACAAATGGCCGCCAGTCCACCCATTATGCCATAATTTACTTGAATACGGACGCCCGTTCTGTGTTTTGCTATTCGAATGGCCAATTAGGGTCATCCAACATTTCATGACCTTTACAGCCCTAAGTTTGCCAGAATGTAGAATACCTACATGGATATGGGTTTGCCATGTTTTACCTACATATTGTTTTCAGTTAAGTTGACACAATGAAGCCATTTAGAAGTATTGGGACCCAACCTTTATAAAGACAGTGAGCAAAAGGACAGTCTTGCCACTTACCATGAACAGACATAATTTGACCAGACAGGGAACAGTCTTACAGGTCGTCAGAGAAGTGACATTGTAATGCCAAGTAACGGCCATGACCGACGCCGTGGCCTGCTCAGTAACGGCCATGGCCTCCTCGTTAATGTCTGTAACTTACTCTGTGACCTGCTCGGTAACGGTGTGCTCCACCTGTAGGCGGGAGTTGACCTCGATGAAGTAGTGTCTTCCATGTTTATCCACCAGGAACTCCACCGTGCCAGCGTTCTCATAGCCCACCTGTACACACAGGACAAATCCAATTAGATGCAAACCTCTACTTCCTCACCTACCTGAGGACATAGAAAGACATTTGAAGAAATAAGTATGACTGGATTTCTTGGCAAATTCTGACTTCTATTGGAAGAGTTTACACATTGTTTCAAAAGCTAAAATTAACTTCATACAAATAAAACCAAGTACTGAATCAGTTTCTCCCACCTCCACTACTACAGAAAACTAAATCTACAAAAAAAATTAAAAAGGGAAAACGACAAGACTGCCAGCTAATATCTACTGAAGACTGCGATATCCCATTGTGATTATAGTCATTTTTAGACAGCCTTAGAGCTCAGCCAAAGAGGAAGCAGGATTTAATATATCAGCCCATTTCCCCCTCCACAGCGCTGCGGGGTGTCAAAATAGCACTAGCCAAATTCACTGAAATCTGAACCACTGAAATTCATCTCTTGCCCAAAACTAATCTCTGCCAGCTAGGCAGGCACCCGCTCATCCATTGTCACCCACGTGAAGGTGCAGGCTCATGGCTAGGCAGTTCGTGTCACACACAGGATAAGTGCTGTGTATGTACAGTGCCTTCAGAAAATATTCACACGCCTTGACTTTTTCCAAGGTGTTACAGGCGGAATTTAAAATGTATTAAATTGAGATTTTAGGTCACAGGCCGACACGCCACCTCCCCATAATGTCAAAATAAAAATGTTTAAAGATGATTGAAGATAATTATATTTTTTTTTGGTAAACAAAGAGGCTGAAATGTCTTCTGTCAATACGTATTTCAACCCCTTTGCTACGGCAGGCCTAAATAAGTTCAGGAGTAAACATTTGCTTAACAAGTCAAATAAGTTCAAATGGGCTCACTGTGTGCAACATGTTTGAATAACTACCTCAGCTCTGTATCCCGCACATACAAGTTCCTTTCGTTGAACAGTGAATTTCAAAACAGATTCAACCGAAGACCAGCGAGGGTTTCCAATGCCTCGCAAAGGGCACCGATGGGTAAAAAAAAAAGACATTCAATATCCCTTTTTGGATGGTGTAACTCCACCATGCTCAGTGTAATTAGTATCAATACACAGTCAATACAAAGATGCAGGCGTCCTTACCAACTCCGTTGCCGGAGAGGAAGGAAATCACTCAGGGATTTCACCATGAGGGCAATGGTAACTTTAAAACAGTTAAGAGTTTAATGGCTGTGATAGAAAACTGAGGATGGATAAGCATTGTACTTACTCTGCAGTACTAACCTAAATGACAGCGTGAAAATAAGGAAGCTTGTAAATAAATAAAAACACTCCAAAACATGCATCCCGTTTCCAATACAGCACTAAAGTAAAATCGCAAAAAATGCAGCCAAGAAATACTCTCTCCTGAATACAAAGAGCTATGTTTGGGGAAAATCAAACATCACTGAGTACCACTTCATGGTGGCTGCATCATGTTATGGGTATGGTTGTCATCTACAAGGACATTTTTGGGGTGGGATAAAAAAAAATATTTAAAAAAATGAAGCGCTTAGCACAGGCAAAATCCTAGAGGGAAACCGCTTGAAAATATTTACCAATGATAAACAACCAACTTGAAAGACCTTAAAGAATTTCTAAAATAATAATAATAGTGCAAATATTGTACAATACAGGTGTGGAAAGCTCTTAAATACCTAGCCAGAAAGACTTAAAGCTGTAATCATTGCCAAAGTACATTCTAACATTTATTGACTCAGGGATGTGAAACACCATGTAAATTAGATGTTTTTGTTCATTTATTGAACATTATATATAGAAACACTTCACTTTGTCATTATGGGGTATTGTGTAAACGTGAGAAATAAAATATTGAATCCACTTTTAATTCAGGCAGTAACAGCAAAATATGGAATAAGGGGTATGAAAACTTTTACAATAAATGTTTGGCAATAAAACTTAATAAAAAATGGAGTGCCACAGCATCAGTCATTTCAATCCAATTACAACCCCTGCCAGGGGGAGCGCTGCTTGCACCCATATTCCACACACAAAAAAACAAAGAAATAACTCACATTTTCATAGAACAGGCTGCATTTCATTATGGGCTTTGCTTGTATACTTATCCTCTACGGCAGTGGTTCCCAAACTTTTTATAGACCCGTACCCCTTCAAAACATTCAACCTTCAGTGCGCTCAGCGCACTCTCAAATGGTGTTTTTTGCCATCATTGTAAGCCTGCCACACACCACATGAAACATTTATTAAGAGTGAATATCACTTCCCATGAGCCGGGTTGTGACAAAGGGCTCTTATAGGACCAAGGCACAAATAAATAATTACACTCTTTATTTAACCATCTTACATATAAAACCTTGTCATCAAAAATTGTGAATAACTCAGTTTAATGAGAAGGGTGTGCTTGAAAGGATGCACAACTCTGCAATGTTGGGTTGTATTGGAGAGAGTTTTAAATCATTTTCCACAGTCTGTGCCTGTATTTAGTTCTCATGCTAGGGAGGGCCGAGAATCCACTCTCACATAGGTACCTGGTTGCAAAGGGCATCAGTGTCTTAACAGCGCGATGTGCCAAGGCAGGATACTCTGAGCGCAGCACAATCCAGAAATCTGGCAGTGGCTTTGATTAAATTCCATTTTCACGAAACCGCTTGTTGAAATTTCAATGAGGCTCTCTTGTTCAGATATCGGTAAGTGGACTGGAGGCAGGGCATGAAAGGGATAACGACTCCAGTTGTTTGTGTCATACGTTTCGGGAAAGTACCTGCGTAATTGCGCACCCAACTCACTCAGGTGCTTCGCTATATCACATTTGCCATTGTATGATGTGTGTGTGCAAATGAACTCAAGCTTAAAGACAATGATGGTAAAACCTGTATATTGTACTTGTTAATGCAGACAGAGAAGATCTCCAACTTACCAAATCATAGCCTCAACTTTGTCCCGCACATTGAATCTAGTTGCAGAGAGTGTAATTCTAGATTCAGATCATTCAGGTGAGGAAAAAACATCACCCAGACAGGACAGTCGTGTGAGACACTCGTCATGCAAGTGGACATGATGCTCAGTAAAGAAGGCTCGTCTCTCAATTTAAAAAAAAAAGTCAATACTTTGCCCTTGATAACCAGCGCACTTCTGTATGTAAAAGCATTACATGGTCGATGCCCATATTATTGCATGATGCAGAAAATATGAGAATTCAGGGGCCTTGCTTTAACAAAATGAACCACTTTCACTGTAGTGTCCAAAATGTATTTCAAGCCGTCAGGCATTCCCTTGGCAGCAAGAGTCTCTCAGTGGAGGCTGCAGACCCAAGTGGCATCGGGAGCAACTGCTTGCATGCGCGTTACCACTCCACTATGTCTCCCTGTCATGGCTTTTGCACCATCAGTACAGATACCAACACATCTTGACCACCAAAGTCCATTTGATGTCACAAAGCTGTCCAGTGGTTTGCAGAAGAGGATGTCTTAATTGACCCTCCAAAAACAAAGAACATATACCAGGAGCTGTGCATGCCAAGTCTTGACTCATCCAGCTGTAACGCATACAATTCACTGGCTTGTACGCAAAGCAGTAATTGTTTGAAAACGTCACATTGTCACATGGTTAGCAGATGTTGATGCGAGTGTAGCAAAATGCTCGTGCTTCTAGTTCCGACAGTGCAGTAATATCTAACAAGTAATCTAACAATTTCCCAACTACCTAATACACACAAATCTAAAGGGGTGAATGAGAACATGTACATAAATATATGGATGAGCGATGGCCAAACAGCATAGGCAAGGTGCAATAGATGGTATAAAATACAGTATATACATATGATGAGTAATGAAAGACACGTAAACATTATTAAAGTGGCATTGTTTAAAGTGACTAGTGATGCATTTATTAAAGTGGCCAGTGAGCCTCTCCGAGTTAGTGATTGCTGTTTAGCAGTCTGATGGCCTTGATATAAGCTGTTTTTCAGTCTCTCGGTCCCAGCTTTGATGCACCTGTACGGACCACGCCTTCTGGATGATAGCGGTGTGAACAGGCAGCGTCTCGGGTGGTTGTTGTCCTTGATCTTTTTGGCCTTCCTGTGACATCGGGTGCTGTAGGTGTCATGGAAGGCAGGTAGTTTGCCCCCGGTGATGCGTTGTGCAGACCGCGCCACCATCTGGAGAGCCTTGCGGTTGAGGGCGTTGCAGTTGCCGTACCAAGCTGTGATTCAGCCCGACAGGATGCTCTCAATTGTGCATCTGTAAAAGTTTGTCAGGGTTTTGGGTGACAATCCAAATTTCTTCAGCCACCTGAGGTTGAAGAGGAGCAGTTGCACACTCTTCACCACACCGTCTACGTGTGGACCATTTCAGAGGATAAGGAACGAGACCCAGGAGCGTGGACGAGACCGATGGGGCAGGAGCGGGGATGAGACGTGGTAGACACCGGCAGATAGGAACACTTGGCTTCCATCACCAATAACAGGTACTGTACATGCAAGCACAACAATTCAGAAACTAAGGCAATCTGCTGTTTTAAATATGTCAATGCTGGCTGAGTTGACAACAAAAATACAGGACTTTCAGTTGGAGAGTGCGCAATGGTGTGGGGGGTGGGGGTGTAAAATGAATTAAATGAGCTTGTGGGCTAGAAGAGAAAATAAGGGAAGTAGGAGACCGTATCAAGGCTGTGACCACACCCCTACATGTTCTTAAGAGGCTCTGGGTAGAGCGGTCACCATGGAAACGAGACAAAAATATATTACAAACTAGTTTTGACAGAGATCGCTTTTCAATAGCACTTTCAGTTATTCAAGTTTTATTTTCTGACCTTATCATCAAAACTCCTTGTGGTAGTTTGTAATTGAATGACAAACATTTCTGGGGTTGGAGTAAAAACACTTTTCCACCAACTATCAGCCCACAATCACATCAAAATATGTTGAGACTTGTTACAGCTTAAAAATCCTTCTTTAACCCATCAATAAGGGATCATAGCTCCCACCTGGTCAGTCTTATGGAAAGAGCAGGTGTTTTCATAATGTTTTGCACACCCAGTGTACACTGGATGTTCAATTTGGATACAAGAGTGATCCCTATAACCACGCCTTGACAAGCACGTGTATCAATATTCTAATGTATCGGAGGAATTTATTACCCTAGTATTCTAGTCAAAATATATTTCATATCTCAAATCATAACTAAATCTACCCAAAGCATGTTTCACACTGATATTTTGGTCCACAGCTTACTCCTGAGATAAAGGGCTGGAACACCCTCTTTTAATGAAGTTGTAATCAAGTTTCCTAAATTAACCGCAGATGATTAAAGCTTTAAATAACAGATCAAAGTGATTATAAAATTTACTAGGGTCTGGGGAAGGTGCTATATAAGAGGTATATGGGTGAACATTATCCTCCTTAGATAAGTCATGGACTGTCAGATATGATTATCTATGGATATCCCACAGGATAGTAGAACAGGAGAATCATTGAGCATTAAAATGTACTCTATAATTCACTTATAGATAAGACCAAACTAATTCTAATGGAAACTCTTTGACATGACAAGCTGGACCGTAGTGGAAACGCATGCTGAAGGGCTTAACACATCTGATATGCAAACAATGTGCTCATGTGGGAGGAGTCTGTTAGTGAACCACCACTGGCAGGGTTTTGTTTTCGTTAGGAGAGCAGGTTTCTCAAAGTGCATGCATAGCCAAACGCTCTCGTCGCCACTCCTCTTCATTCCTCACTGCCATATGATAGAATTCCTCCATCTGTTCAGTCACTCACACCCAATTTCTTTCTCTCTCCCTCACAGACCAATGCTAGTGTAGTCATATTTTCCATTCTGTTAAGTTATTGACAGAGCAAATAGGGTGGGAGACTGGTCACTGTAGTGCATGTCTGGGTATCAGGCTGAATGGATGAGTTCAGGCAGTTCAGTGGCCGATCCCAAATTGAGGGCCACATGCACATCACAGGTCTTTCTTCACTCCCTCAAACAGGGCAAACTCGTCCCACCCCCTGCCTCCCTCTTCCATCCCAAAAACAGACAGCAAAAAATGTAATACAAGCACTTGCAAAATACAGCTAGCTCAAGGGTGAACATGACAGGCACACCAGCTAGTGTACACAACGTCTAATAGCTTATCTCATACAGGATGGGGAAATCGGTGGGATGCCACTGACAACAGTAACTGTTTTCTGATCAAAGTAATTGCTTCCACCTCAAGAAAACAAAATAAGTCAGCTTGATTGCAATCAGGAAATTCTTCAATTGCGTAATGTTAGGACATTTTAGCACAGTGCTGAGCTATAGTTCGAATCAGAGTTCGATTATTGTTCCATTGTATCCCCCCCCCCCGAAACAATAGCTGCTCTAACTGCTACATGACTAGGCTATATTCAGTAGCCTATATTGCCACGGCATATGCTGCTATAGGCCTACTCACAGAATGCTTCAGAGATCTACTTATGAGGCAGCATGCATGTCATCAAATGCTCGCAGTCAAACAATCAATAATACGGCCCAACTGTTTTTCCCCCCCGTGTTCGGTCCAGACTGCCATCTCACCTGCAGCGAACCGCACAACGGTACGAATTGGACCGAGACCACCCTTTGAGCGATACACCGTGCATTGTTTAGTGCGGATAGTGTTCACACCAGTTCAAACCAACCGAACTAAGGGAGTAAACACTATGGTGTGAAAGCCCCCTTACAGGTGATATTTATTGTGAGTGGGAGTGGCAGTCTCAACAGTTCACTACTAGTGGCAGTCTCCTCTGGCCATCTGTGTTGTTGAATGCTGCCATCTAGTGTGCCAATTGGTAGCCTGCAGGTGGAATCTCTTTCCACTGCTTTAATTAGGCTCTATTATTTTACTTTGATCCTTTCTTCCTTCCCTGTAGGACACTTATGAATCGAAATTGCTCTTTCGGTCTCTAAATCCCTTTCTTAAACTGCAATATTCCTTTCCAGGTTCTCATCCTCCTCCCACACGTCTCCATTGCCTCTATGAGCACAACACAGAATGAGAACACCCATTTAGAACGGCTCAGAGTAGCTTATAAATGAATTTAAAATATTGTGCTTTGAGGGCCTTGCTTTCCTTACTACAATTATTTTATTTTTTTTTAAATGTAGGACATTTCATTATGAGCCGTTTTGAACGAAAGGCCAAGAACAAACAAACTCCGGGTTTCTCAACTTTCATCCTTCATGTTTATAGTGTCTGTGAGAAGTGCTTTTGCACAATAAAACAGACTAAAACTTCACTCAATTCAAACAATGATCGTCTGATATTCCATTCAAAACTGCAAATACATACAGCTCAGCCATTTTAGAAAGGCAGCAGTGCCAAAATTCTAAACATTTAAAAAATGAAAATGAGAAAGGAATACAAGGTTTCAGCTCTACACTCCCTATTAAAAGAATGTATCATAAAGTGTGTGCGTGTGTGTTGCATCCTGTACCTGTCTGGCCAGGTTGACAGAGTCAGCGGTGAGTCTGTCCCGGAGGTGTGGGTCCAGTTGTACAGCCGGGGCGATCTCTACCACCTTCTGGTGCCTCCTCTGGATAGAGCAGTCCCTCTCATACAGGTGGATAACATTACCATACTTATCACCTGGGAGAGATGGGATGACAATGTATACAGTAGATCTAATCACAACACTTAAAAGACTCAACAAAAACAGTCTAACAAACTCACCCAGGATCTGCACTTCAATGTGTCTGGGTCTCTCAATGAACTTCTCCACGAAAAGAGCACCGTTCCCAAACGCAGCCAGGGCCTCAGAGTACGCACGCTGATAGTTCTCCTCCAGCTCCTACACACGTCAACCGACGGGGAACAATAAGTCAGCCAGCACAAAGACAAAACACTCAGACTGGAGCCTCTACTTAGGTACAGATATTTCTACTCACCTCATACTCTTTGACCACCCTCATTCCCCTGCCCCCACCACCGTAGGCAGCCTTGAAGATGATGGGAAAGCCATAGGTGTTGGAGAACTCCTGGGCCTCCGATAGGCAAGTGATGGGACCGTCTGTCCCTGGTACAACTGGAACTCCTGGAAGCAAAAACAATCCAACAATATGAGCTTAACTTAACAGTACACAATGTCAGCTGTATGTTTGATGATTTTGCTGAAAAAATTACTTTAACACATGAAACAAACATCCATCAGACAGTCCTGAACATGACAGTCAGTGAGTGTCCGGCCTACCTGCACGGATAGCGATGGATCGAGCCTCCACCTTGTCTCCCATCATGCGCACCACATCAGGGGAAGGGCCAATGAAGCGTACCCCAGCATCGACACATGCCTGAGCAAAGTCTGATCGCTCAGACAGGAAGCCATACCCAGGGTGGATTGCATCCACATCATTTTCCTGAGAAAAATAATAAAACGATGTGGAAAAAACATGTAAAGCTGTGATCTTTAAGAGCAGTAACAGTTTCCAAAATATATTTTCACATCTCTGACCTTAGCAACTTTGATGATGTCAGGGATGTCCAGGTAGGCGGCCACGGGCGGCAGGCCCTTCCCTATGAGGTAAGCCTCATCTGCCTTCTGCCTGTGCATCTGGCCGGTGTCTTGCTCAGAGTAGACAGCCACTGTCCGGATCCCCAGCTCAGTGCACGCCCGGAACACACGGATGGCAATCTCACCTACAAGTAGTTGGATTACTCAGCTGTCATTATGCAGTCTCAGGAAAATGGAATCATGTGGTGAGAGGAAACTAGCTACAACAATTTGGCTTACATTTCAGTGTTTTAGTGTCAGAATTACCAAGGTGGGAGAATTGTTACGGTACCTCTATTGGCCACCATGACCTTTTTGATGGGCTTGTATTCCAGTGTCTGAGGGGAGTTGTGGGTGGTGCGAGACAGGCAGCATGCCCTCCTGACAGCCAGTAGCCCCAGGGCCGAACGCATACCTCCAACGTGCAGCAGCATCTTCACAGAGGAAGGGTGTGGTTAAGGAGTAAACAGACAGCCCATGCATGATGCAGCACAGGTCCTGACCTATATACAGTTGTATGGGGACTGACTTCACGGACAGTAAAAATGTACAACTTGTCAAGGCGATAAGATGCAGACAGATAAAATAAGCCTAACACTTCCTTTTGCTTTACCTTGGAAGGAATATGGCAATACTAGATACCTGACTTACCTGTAGAAATATCAGTTGTCTAAAAACATTCGCACCAAACTTTTTTTTTTTTTACCTTAAGTGTACTAAACTGCATTTATACTTGAGATATCACATTAACAGTAAAAGTAATTTTTTTATATGTAAAAAATATACAAATAAAATTGCTGGAGGACATCTTTAACCTCTATTACAGTACACTCTGACCAGACCTCTGGCCTAACACTCCATACCAACTGACTAAACAAGGCATTCATGTGCAACTGCGGGGCCAGTGACAAAAAAACAAAAAAAACAGGAAGTGGAATTTAAAGAAATAGTTTGGTAAACACTTTCCATCTGAACAAATAGTGACTGACTGAACACAGCAGGGGTGGAAGCTCCATGGGACGCAGATGGGAAAGAGTAAAACATTCCAATTCAGAGGACCTGTAGAGGAGATCAATTAGGCAATACTTGATTCATTAGAAAAGGCCAAGGGGAAATTAAATTGGCTTTGAACTTGAACACAATAATTAAATATAAAATGGTTGAATGTCCAACTGCCTCTACTAACACGCCACCCTAGCACACAAATCAATCCAAACCCTTCAGAGTATCCCAAGTGTTGGCCTGTTGATGTGACAATATCATGAGACTGGTCCGCCGATACAGCAGCATTAGTGAGCTCTCGTAGTGACCTCTCGTAACTCCAGCATAACAAAGCTCAGTTGTCCATGGTCCGACCACCAGTTCTACAGATTTGGAAATACCTCATCTGTATAAGTAGTAGTCACATGAACAGGCTAACTGATCAACACTAAGAGGTGGATATGGTTTGATACACCAGAATTCAATCCAAACACTAAAAACGTTTGGCATAAACAGCAATGGCACGTCCACTGCAGCGTTGGCAGGAGCAAGAGACTGATAAGCCATATCACGTTCAGTACTTTGTGATCCCAAATATAGGACATCAAATTAAAAAGTCTGTATCATACAGGCACTTCATTATAGCTATACCTGCACTGCATGATGAAAACGAAACAGATCAGGACAAAACCAAACAAAATACTGCACAAGCGCACATTGCAATAACAGGTTCAAAGGTAAAAAGAAAAAAGGGTAGTTTGCAGGAATGCTCTTTTGATGTCAGATCCCCTTGGTAACAAATATTTGTTTTGCCATGTGGACAAATGATACCATTTATTATGAAATTCTCATGGCACTGTCATGTTGGCATTAGAATAAAACCAAAGAATTGATAAGAAATCCCTAACCATTTTAACCCTAACCTAGTACATTACTGCACCTGACATCCTTTATTTATAACATCCTCAATAAATGCAGGTGAATGAACCTAAGACTTCACTATGTTCCCATGAATAGAAATGATTTGAAAATAAAGCAAAAGGAAAGAGCAGAGGGAGCAGAGTTGGCACAAAAAAAGAAACTAAACGAGGCTAGTCTGAGGCTGAATGAATGGAAGTGGGCCAAATGAAAACAGGATATTCTTGACGACATTCCTCTGGTCCAATCATTTGAGAGACATTACAATAAGCTGCCTTTTAACATAGCCTAGTACATTGTCTTCAACTGTAATTTGACCTGTCAACCATTTCCCTCCTTACTAAAATGAGCTGCAAACGTATTTCATTGTGTTCTGTATTCAAGCTGACAGGGTGTGTTTATGGCTTAATGAGGGCTCTGGAGAAAGTCTGGCACCAAGGACATCACATCAGCAGACTGACCTTGTTGAACAGCCTCTCCATTGTCACCTAAAGTGTCTTCCTTCTAGACAAGAGAAATAGCCCAGCCCTCACATTGTAAAACATGATGGCTACTGTAATAAGTTGACTACCTAATGAGTTAATACTACACAGAGAACTTTCATTGAGATTAAGGTGTTGCCCTATTGCCTGGGGAAAGTACATTGAGCAGTCCGGCAAGTTGAGCCTGCCCCATTTGGGCAGGTCATTGAAAATAACCAAACTGCAAAGAATTCCAGTAGCCTAAACCTGACCTTTCTGGTTCATCCAATTGTATTAGGTGAAATAATTTATGGCAGTCAAGCAAGTTTAGCTTGTTCTGAGATGTTTACTGATTTACTGGAATTCTTAGCATTTGGGTTCTCAGTTTCTAATTCCTTCCCCATGTGTTTTTTTTTTATTTTTAAAGCTCCCAACTTAACGATGGGCAAGTGCCTTTCAGAATGTAACATCAATCCCTGTGACAAACCAACCTATAGCATAGGACTAGGGCCCTAGTGACATGCAGGGACTTCACTACTACCATTAACCAAATATTGCCAATATGTCACTCATAAATACATGGGCCTAAATATGGCCATCAATAACCTGATGACTTTGAAAATGGGCCACGACAGGCAGAAAAAGGTAGTTTACATATTCCATAAAATCAGTCTACATGTAGGCAGGCTTAGTCTCTGTGCTGGTCTTTCCCACCACACAACAGACATACTAGAACATGTTGGGGCAATTAATTGGTCTTAAAACCAGATGACTGAACACGCATACAAACACTCAGTTCAACAAACACTGATGTGGCATATAGTAAATGGTTACCAGTAGGCTGATAGCCAACTAAGAAAAATAAAAGTGGTAGCCTGTTTACTACCATCATTACAAAAGTTCAGTTTTATTCAATTTAGAGGCTGAATACTAAACATTCTGAACACAGTAGCCAAGACATATGCTACTTGTGTTGATAGCACTGAATATAACCAGAGTGCAAGTGTAGCAAGTTGAGGTTGTTGTTGGGTAAACAACCCCACCATGCAGTTATAAACATACATGAGGTATGGAAGCGGTGTTGAAGAAACAAAGCCTCAACTTTATCAACTCATCTGGAACAGTTCTGGCATGCTCTTCACAACAAACACCTGCATTCAACAATTCATTTTAGATTCTGGAAACATGGTGAGTAGGTGAAATGTCTTTTATTTTCTTCACGATTTGCCCGCAATAATCTTCACAGTAACTACAATTGTAGTACAAGGAGTCAATGTCGTAGACCACCATTAAACATATGAGAAGGACTTCTGACCTAATAGAAGTGTTGCAGGAAGCCTACCTTCGGCAAGGTAGCTGGAAAGATTTCTTCAACAACAATAATTCCTGCTCAATTAAGCAACATTTGCCCTAGAGACATTCTCAAACCTCAAAAGATCTAAGCTTGAGTGGAGTACTATGACATGTTGCATAGATCCAGCTATATTAAATAGGAAAAGTGCACTTTCTTTTTTACCAAATCTGCATTCTGGATGTAAATGGCATGTTATAGAAGAGTCCATACACTATTTTTTTTGATTGGTTTTGAAAAATGTACCCCAAACAGCAATGGACTTCCTTATGCACATTTTGCAGTGCCAGGGAGTGGATTAAACAATAAAAGCTCAAAAAACACCCAAGTATCTCATTTTAGAACTGCAACGCTCTCAGTAGTGATCCAGGTCTTTAGATGTTGTACATATGAAAATTGTGTGATTCCAAACTTCAACGTTATATACCACTTTGTGCGACTCATGCCATACTTTTCCGAGTGCTCATGCTATACAGAGAAGTATCACAAGTGGATAGGGGAAATCACTCGAATGGCACAAAATGGAATATAACATTGCAGATATCGCTCGGAATGACAATTTCACATACATCTACAAGACCTGCATCACTATACTGAGAGCATTGCGGTTTCTAGAAGGATGTATATTTAGGTGTTTTTGTGCATGTTTTATCCACGCATTGGCACTGCAGAACAAGCTAAATTTAAGTAAAATTGCAAAAAAGTGTGTGGACTCTACTATAACATGCAATTTACATGTGATTTTCTTTGTGTCAAAATGCAGAGTTAACTTCTCCTTTAAAGGGATACTTCTAGATTTTGGCAATGAGGAAAGTGCAGTTTGAAGTTGCTAACTACCAGACATAAAAATGTTATCCACTAGGTCAGCCGACTCTGGGAAAGTAGAGAAAGGGCTTCATTGCCACAATCCCGAAGTATTCTGTTAAAGGGATTGATCAGCCGGAATCAAACTTAAGACAGTACACGCAAATACACCGACGGTGGAAAACAAAAAGGCTAGCACGAAGAGCATGCCATATTTCAACGTAGTCTCTTTCCCAGCTAAGTGTTTCGTAAGCTAGAAGCCTGGCAAGGGTCACTTGAACCTAGGCCTAAATGCCATCGGTAACCATGACATTCAAAAACCAAGTCTAGCAATGTTGCAGACTGAAAATGTAGGGACAGCTATAGCCCCAAAGCTAGTTCTCTATTGAAGCAAACCTATGTCCCATGTTCCAAATGTACATTAAATTTAAAACTTGCTCTACCCATTGTCAGCTGATTTCTGCCTGTGGAAATGTATCCACAGGAAAGTATTATTAAGCCAACTTCAAAACGCAGGTGTCTGTGTGTGGCTATTATGACTTGTCACCTAAGGCACCTTATGTGCACAAGACAGAAGTAGCCTTCAAGTATGCATACTAACTGAAGTCTGGCAGCTATTTACATGGTTTTGCACATGTGCCAGGTGATAGAAATCTCAATGGCAGTAACGGCAAGCTAAACAGTTGGCTAAGTAATACTACTGCTATGGCCATTTTCTCAAATTTTGACCCGAAAAAAGACAAACCACACAGACAACCGGCAGAGTTAGTACAAAAGTGATTTTGTTCAACAATCTGATTTGTAAGTAAACTTCAAGTGTTTGCAGTGCTTTATTTCAGAAACCGTGTGGTTAGAGCCCTGAATGCTGAGGTATATCAGACCATATACCACAGGTATGACAAAAACATGTTTGTTTTTTTACAGTTCTCATTACATTGGTAACCAGTTTATAATAGCAATAAGGCATCTCGGGGGTTTGCGGTATACGGCCAATATGCCACGGCCAAAGGCTGTAAGCAGGCACGCCGCGTTGCACATAACAGCCCTTAGCCCTGGTATATTGGCCATATACCACACCCCCTAAGACTTATTGCTTAAGTGTATACCAGAAAGCTGGTATCACAGTCTGATTTATTATGCATGGACAGCAGTTGGTAAGATATGAAAAAAGTAGAAACCATAAGGAAATGTCACAATAGATGGTTGGGACACTAATGCACAATAAAGGCTATGCCACCGCAGTGTTCTTCAGACTGGTCCTGCATACCCAAGCCAAGGGTCTGGCCTGCACCTCGGACTTGTCTACACACCTCATGGGTTCCGAGGACAACAATTGAAAAACACTGCTAGGTCTATATCAGAATGAGTCAACAGGAGTCCAAAAGTTACACGTTGTTGCGTGCTATAAACTAGATTTTATAAGAGAATCCTTCCCAGACATTCCCACAGATACATGCACATGAATGAACTGTCCAGACAGTTTCTGTTCCACTGAACTCTTGACCGATTCACCAGTGCTTGGTGCAACACCAAAGTCGAGGTTCTTCACTGATAGAAAGAGCAAACAAACCAATCTCAATCAATGTTCACGTTTGACGTCCATTCGGTGTATTATTTGTCAGTCAGAAGATAGCGAATATGTACATCACTAGTTTTTACTGGAGTCCAAAAGGACATTGTCGCGGATAATTCTAAATGGCTAGCTATGTGGAAATGTCACCATCATTTGGGGGAGTTGTCGGCTGCAGTGTCCACTTTTGCTCGGTGCTTAGTATGCAGCCACCTCACAGCCAACTAACTTCCATGAGAAAGGGCTACAGTAGCTGGCATAGCTAACACGCTAGCTAGCCAACCAACTGTTAACTAGCTAGCAGCTCTGGACCTGCATGTAAAAACATAGTATGATGGATGGATATTGGCCAACTACCACGGGATAAGCAACATAAACAACCCCCAAATGGTCTATTCTTCTCCAAGACTTGTAATGCAAAAAAACTTACCTTACGGTTTCAAGTCTACAGTAGAATGCGTGAATCACTGAGGCTTTAAAGTCTCCCAGCTAACGTTCAGTGGCTATCGGACATTAGCATCGGTGTTGGTGTGGCGCTTTTGACTGTCGCTGGCAGTTCGTTCTTCTCTTCAATCAGCGTAAATTGATCTAGCTGGGTACTGTGATCTACCTCAGTACATGTGGCTGTTATGATTTTTCTGTGCACCCTAGCTAACTTGTCCTCCTTGATGGCTGAAAAAAGTCTGGTGTTAGAATGAGTAGCTAGCTGTCTATTGAGATAAGACATTTAAAGCCATTCAGACGACTCGCCCACCCCTTGGCTACCTGCTATTGGTTAGCTTGTTCCTTACGTCAATTTAGTTTCAAGGGGTGTATTCTTTCCGCTGATTCTGTTGTAAAACGTTTCGCAAACGAAACGAAACAGGGAGAGACCTACCTGAATTTGTCTAACAGAAATTCTCCTTTAAATTTCAAAACGAAACGTTTTTCAACTGTTTGAACTAAGGATTACACCCATTGCTAATGTTTGGAATTAATGTGTGCTATTCGTAATACCCAACGTCAATCAATACACACACACGCACCTGTTCAGCTATTGGTTGACGGGGTAGAGGAATCGTGCAAGGAGTTTATCATGAAACAGCCAGCTAATACTACACAGCACCGTGAAACACAAATGGTGAAATTTGAGTAATTATAACATTGCAGTGTTATTCATTCTACATTTAAAAAATATGTACAGTGCATTCAGAAAGTACTCAAAAGCCTTCACATTTTGTTACATTACAGACGTATTCTAAAATGGATTAATGACTATTTCCCCCCCATCAATCTTCACACAATACCCCATAATCACAAAGTTTTTTATTTTTATTTTTGCAAATATCATAGTTACATAAGCATTCAGACTCTTTACTCAGTACTTTGTTAAAGCACCTTTTGTGGCGATTACAGCCTTGAGTCTTCTTGGGTATGAAGCTACAAGCTTGGCACACCTGATTTGGGGAGTTTATTCCATTCTTCTCTGCAGATCTTCTCAATCTCTGTCAGGTTGGATGGTGAGAGCTGCTGCCCATTTTCAGGTCTCTCCAGAGATGTTCGATCGGGTTCAAGTCCGGGCTCTGGCTGGGCCACTCAAGGATATTCAGAGACTTGTCCCATAGCAACTTCTGCGTTGACTTCGCTGTGTGCTTAGGGTCGTTGTCCTGCTGGAAGGTAAACCTTCTCCCCAGTCTGAGTTTCTGAGCGCTATGTAGCAGGTTTTCATCAATGATCGCTCTGTACTTTGCTCCATTCAGCTTTCCCCTCGATCCTGGCTAGTCTCCCAGTTCCTGCCACTGAAAAACATCCCCACAGCATGATGCTGCCACCACCATGCTTCACCGTAGGACTGGTGCCAGTTCTCCACCAGAAGTGACGCTTGGCATTCAGGCCGAAGAGTTCAATCTTAGTTTCATCAGACCAGAGAATCTTGTTTCTCATGGTCTTAGAGTATTTAGGTGCCTTTTGGCAAACTCCAAGCAGGTGGTCATGTGCATTTTACTGAGGAGTGGCTTCCGTCTGGCCACTCTAACATAAAGGCTTGATTGTGGAGTGCTGCAGAGATGTTTGTCCATCTAGAAGGTGCTACCATCTCCACAGAGAGCTCTGTAAGTGACCATCAGGTTATTGGCCCTTCTCCCCTGATAACTCAGTTTGGCCAGGCGTCCAGCTCTAGGAAGAGTCTTGGTGGCTCCAACATTATTCCATTTAAGAATGATGGAGGCCACTGTGTTCTTGGGGACCTTCCATGCTGCAGACATTTTTTGGTGCCCTTCCCCAGATCTAACCCTCGACACAATCCTGTCTCAGAGCTCGAAGGACAATTCCTTCAACCACATGGCTTGGATTTTGGCTAACATGCATGGTCAACTGTGGGACCTTATATAAACAAGTGTGTGCCTTTCCAAATCATGTCCAATCAATTTAATTTACCACAAGTGGACTCCAATCAAGTTGTAGAAACATCAAGGATGATCATTGGAAACAGGATGCACCTGAGCTCAATTTCGAGTCTCATAGCAAAGGGTCTGAATACTTATGTAAATAATATGTTTTTATGTTTAATACATTTGCAAAAATGTATAAAAACCTGTTTTCACTTTGTCATTATGGGGTATTGTGTTTAGATTGAGGGGATAAAATGTAATCAATATTAAAACAAGGCTGTAACATAACAAAATGTGGAAAAAGCTAAGGGGTCTGAATACATTCCAAATGCACTGTATAGTTCTGGTATTCATTATGCATTGAAGAGATCCTTAGGATTTGTAAAGTCTCTAGTTACCAGGTTAGCATACTGTGTGTGTCCTCCGCCCCTAGCCAATAGACATACATAATTGATTTTCAACTAGGTACAGACCATAAACACAAGATGCACTACTATTGCACAACATTACCAACTAAAGATATTTTGCAAATGTGCAACTAAATGTTGCGATATTAAAACTTGACCGAATAGAGATACAAGGTCAAATACTGTCTGTCCATATTCTTGATATAATTGTCAAACACTTGCTTTCATTGCACAGTACGAGTATACAGTGCATTTGGAAAGCATTCCCACCGCTTGACTTTTTCCACATTGTTACGTTACAGTTTTATTCTAAACTGGTTGAAATGGGGTTTATCCCCCCTTCATCAATCTACAAATACCCAACAACAGCAAAGCAAAAATTGTTTTTTATAAATTTCTGCAAATGTGTTTGTATATATATATATATATATATATATATATATATATATATATATATCACAAAAGTGAGTACACCCCTCACATTTTTGTAAATATTTGAGTATATCTTTTCATGTGACAATACTGAAGAAATGACACTTTGCTACAATGTAAAGTAGTGAGTGTACAGCTTGTATAACAGTGTAAATTTGCTGTCCCCTCAAAAGAACTCAACACACAGCCATTAATGTCTAAACCGCTGGCAACAAAAGTGAGCACACACCTAAGTGAAAATGTCCAAATTGGGCCCAATTAGCCATTTTCCCTCCCCGGTGTCATGTGACTCGTTAGTGTTACAAGGTCTCAGGTGTGAATGGGGAGCAGGTGTGTTAAATTTGGTGTCATCGCTCTCACACTCCCTCATACTGACTGGTCACTGGAAGTTCAACATGGCACTTCATGGCAAAGAACTCTCTGAGGATCTGAAAAAAATAATTGTTGCTCTACATAAAGATGGCCTGGGCTATAAGAAGATTGCCAAGACCCTGAAACTGAGCTGCAGCACGGTGGCCAAGACCAGCGGTTTAACTGGACAGGTTCCACTCAGAACAGGCCTCGCCATGGTCGACCAAAGAAGTTGAGTTCACGTGCTCAGCGTCATATCCAGCGGTTGTCTTTGGGAAATAGACTTATGAGTGCTGCCAGCATTGCTGCAGAGGTTGAAGGGGTGGGGGGTCAGCCTGTCAGTGCTCAGACCATATGCGGTACACTGCATCAAATTGGTCTGCATGGCTGTCGTCCTAGAAGGAAGCCTATTCTGAACATGATGTACAAGAAATCCCGCAAACAGTTTGCTGAAGACAAGCAGACTAAGGACATGGATTACTGGAACCATGTCCTGTGGTCTGATGAGACCAATATAAACTTATTTGGTTCAGATGGTGTCAAGCGTGTGTGGCGGCAACCAGGTGAGGAGTACAAAGACAAGTGTGTCTTGCCTACAGTCAAGCATGGTGGTGGGAGTGTCATGGTCTGGGGCTGCATGAGTGCTGCCGGCACTGGGAAGCTACAGTTCATTGAGGGAACCATGAATGCCAACATGTACTGTGACATACTGAAGCAGAGCATGATCGCTTCCCTTCGGAGACTGGGCCGCAGGGCAGTATTCCAACATGATAACGACCCCAAACACACCTCCAAGACGACCACTGCCTTGCTAAAGAAGCTGAGGGTAAAGGTGATGGACTGGCCAAGCATGCCCCCAGACCTAAACCCTATTGAGCATCTGTGTGGCATCCTCAAACGGAAGGTGGAGGAGTGCAAGGTCTCAAACATCCACCAGCTCCGTGATGTCATCATGGAGGAGTGGAAGAGGACTCCAGTGGCAACCTGTGAAGCTCTGGTGAACTCCATGCCCAAGAGGGTTAAGGCAGTGCTGGAAAATTATGGTGGCCACACAAAATATTGACACTTTGGGCCCAATTTGGAGATTTTCACTTAGGGGTGTACTCACTTTTGTTGCCAGCGGTTTAGACATTAATGGCTGTGTGAGTTATTTTGAGGGGACAGCAAATTTACACTGTTATACAAGCTGAACACTCACTATTTTACATTGTAGCAAAGTGTCATTTCTTCAGTGTTGTCACATGAAAATATATACTCAAATATTTACAAAAATGTGAGGGGTGTACTCACTTGTGATATACTTATTATAACAGAAATATCACATTTACAAAAGTACTCACACCCTTTACTCAGTACATTGTTGAAGTACCTTTGGCAGCGATTACAGCCTCAAGTCTACTTCGGTATGACGCTACAAGCTTGGCACACCTGATTTGGGGAGTTTCTCCCATTCTTCTCTGCAGATCCTCAAGCTCTTTCAGGTTGGATGGGAGCGTCACTGTACAGCTATTTTCAGGTCTCTCCAGAGATGTTCGATTGGGTTCAAGTCTGGGCCACTCAAGGACATTCAAAGACTTGTCCCGAAGCCACTCCTGCTTTGTCTTGGCTGTGTGCTTAGGTTTGTTGTCCTGTTGTAATGTGAGCCAATGCTGCCACCAACATGCTTCAATGTAGGGATGGTGCCAGGTTACCTCCCTGACCAAGGCCCTTCTCCCATTGCACAGTTTGGCCAGGCAGCCAGCTTTAGGAAGTCTTGGTGGTTCCAAACTTGCTTATTTTAAGAATGCAGGAAGCCACTCTGTTCTTGGGGACCTTCAATGCTGCATACATTTTTTTGGTACCCTTCCCCAGATCTGTCCCTCATCACAATCCTGTCTTGGAGCTCTAAGGACAATTCCTTCAACCTCATGGCTTGGATTTGCTCTGACATGTACTGTCAACTGTGGGTCCTTATATAGACAGGTGTGCCATTCCAAATCATGTCCAATAAATGTACCACAGGTGGACTCCAATCAAGTTGTATGAAACACCTCAAATATGATCAATGGAAACAGGATGCACCTGAGCTCAATTTCAAGTCTCATAGCAAAGGGTCTGAATACTTATGTAACAAATACATCTGAAAAAAAAATTGTCATTATGGGGTATTGTGTAGATTGAGGAAAAACATTTAACACATTTTAGAATAAGGCTGTAACGTAACAAAATGTCAAAAGGTCTGAATACTTTCTAAATGCACTAAATGAAAGGCAGGAATCTTGGTATAGAAACACTGGTCAAAGAGTTTAATTAGCAATGGAATGCATAATCTCTCATTCATGGACAGTAAAAAAGTAAACTTAGGAATGGGAGGGGGAAACTAAAATATGGATAACATGAAAGGTTGTCGAGTTAAATATGCAATATGGCATGATCAGATAGGTAGGACAGCGACAACACAGACCATGACTTCAATCACATACACAAGTTCAGTACAAAACCACAATCAGCAGACTCTCAACTTGTATTCACCCTTCCACAGATAACATTATCAAAAATAGTAGACGGGAAATGTATTTTCTTGTACAGGGTTCCTTTAAAACCACAATTACAAGGCGAGTGGCATTTGCTTGGGGAATGAATATCCTAATAGTACATAAAGTTGTTCAGAGCAGGTTTGAAGTTCATTGCCACTTATGTCATAACCATTAAAAAAACAATTGTGATACTTTACATCTTTACGCATAAGTGAAATGTACATGAAAACATTACTTGATTGTTAAAATAGCATAAATCATTTCAAACGAGACTGTGGTGGTGCTGAACAGAAAGACCAGGGGCTTTCATTAGGGAAACCAATTAACATGAATTAACCAAAACACAAGATGTTCTGTTCAGTTTAATCAAAAACATTTTGCAACAGAATCAGCATTAATGAACACACCCCTGCTCTAGCATAAGATGTTCAAAATGTTTAATGTCAGGACATAATGGAGATATGCATACAGCACTGCACAGGGGAGTCCTTGGACAACCATGTCTGCTATACCCAAACGTACATATCAACATTTTTTACCAAAACATGCGCATACACACATGGAAGTACATTAGTCTATTTTATTGTTAAAATCCTGTCACCTCCCATCGTGTTAATCTTTTGCACTTCTAAAAGTGAGCAAATATCTACAACCGTAAATGGCATGAGAATAGACCATGTAATAAACCAAAAACAATGCAAGCAGTGTAGCACAAAAATATTCCCAAAGTAACACAGCATGCATTTCTCTTCCTGTATATATTTTAGCTTGAAATTGTTCACATGTTTGTTTTGACAATTTTAGTATATGTTTATGTAAATATTTTACTAGAGAGAAAACAGAAAATGTCAAAGAAAAGAACATAAGAGAGGAACAATGAAAGAAAACTGAATGCAGATGAGCCTGAATCAAGCGAAATGGACAAAGGGGGAAAGCAACCAAATGCAAAGCAAAAATAAATAAATAAGAGGACAGTCGAGTGTTGACAGTGAGTGTGTTGTCCACTGTTTGGTCTGGTGGTGAAGGGTTCTTTTGGGTTTACGGTATTATTTTGCCGTCATCATCTGCACAAATTCTGAAAGACAAGATTGGAACCAACATTTGGAGGCAGGCAGGCATACATTGGCAAATGGTTCTCCATTCTTCACATTCTATAAGATACCACTTGTGTCTTAGCTGACAAGTGATCGACACACGGCACAAGAGGAACCCAAAGAACCACTGAACCCAAATATGTGGCCTAATGTGCCTCCAAAATATCAAGCACGGAAGAAATGCAATACCAAACAGGAATTGAGCCTGACCATATTCGAGACAGCGATTTAAAGCTTATTTTATTACAAATATTTGGGAGCCATCTCCACAACCACGAGTTAATGGAATCTAGACTGCAAATTGACGTGCAAATTTTTGAAGGGGCTGTTCATTAGTATCACAAATAATTGTGGTAATGCCGTGTTTAATTTTTCATCAGAGCTGTATTCTGTTATCCATGCCTCGAGTGGTGGTTGAGAGCAAGGCTGTGTACACTTCAATATCTTGATGTGAAGATCAAATGTATTTCTGCAGCTGCGTGCCATTCATTACGTTCTTCAATGTTTTACCTTTTCATGAGCATGGCCCGACAGTTTGCTCCATCTGTGCACACAGTTCATTATATGGAGCCATTTTCCAAACATTGAATTATTGCAATATAATTTGCAGTGACATTTGTCAATTGTTGCCTTTTAAAACCATTAAACAGATGGTTTTAACAGACACAAAATGAACACTAGGACATATAAGTAGCAGAGCAACGCCTGTCTAACAGAAGGACTACCAACACTGATATGATCGAAGGGGATGTGGTGGTCAAAAATAAATCTTCCTTTTTACAGTAACAATTGACTCAGCCACTCCATCTTGCCCAAACAGAGGAATGAGAACAACATTGTCTAACTGCAGCACTAATACCTAAAACAACCTGCTTTATATATTGCTACGACGACAAAACAAAGCAAGCTAGAATGCATGTTGTTGAATGGATTAAATTGGGCGACAGCATTCGTTTTGTACTTTCTTGGCTTGTGAATGGACAATTAAATTGTCTGACTAATATACAATGTTGTTCAGGTTAACGTAAGTGTAAAACTAGATAGAGAGAAGACGGGAAAACTGACCTTCGTAGTTGACCTGTCCATCGCCATCGATATCAGCCTCCCGAATCATCTCATCCACCTCCTCGTCTGTCAGTTTCTCACCAAGGTTTGTCATAACGTGACGCAGCTCTGCAGCACTGATATAGCCGTTACCATCCTGCAACAAGAAATCAATTCATTTTTTGGGGTTTGAATTTAGTGTTAACTAACATGCAGATCTTATTACTGAGCAATTTCTGAATATTAAATGTCAAATAATTATGCATTTTGAAACTCTGGAGAGGTTTGAGACAGAGCTATTTGGAGTGATGAAACCCATTGGTTAGTATTTGCACTACTATGACTTGCCACGTTAAGATAATCGAAAAGTCTTCCATTCCTCAGTTTAGCTGACCTTGTCGAAGACTCTGAAAGCTTCTCTGATCTCCTCCTCACTGTCAGTGTCCTTCATCTTCCTCGCCATCATGGTCAGGAACTCAGGGAAGTCAATGGTTCCATTTCCTGTGGATGACAGAAATATGCTGTCACAGGAACCAGTGTTTTTTATTTTATTTTCACAATGTAGTAGGTCTTTCATCCCAATCAGATACTGCATCAGGACATTATCAACACCCTAATCTGAGGGGGAGATATGGAGAGCATTTGTAAGTCTCTCACCATCAGCATCCACCTCATTTATCATGTCCTGCAGCTCGGCCTCTGTGGGGTTCTGTCCCAGCGAGCGCATCACTGTGCCCAGCTCTTTGGTGGTGATGGTGCCATCTCCATCTTTATCGAACAGCGAGAAGGCTTCTTTGAACTCTGAATTAAAAAAAATGCAGAAGGTCACTCTCCACATCCATAATGCTGACTAAAGCATCTAAACTCCTTGGTAATGTTTGAGCAAATACAGCCACTTTACCAGCAATTTGTTCCTCGGTCAGTTGATCTGCCTGAAAGCAATAAACAATATCATTAATGACACCTTTTGATTTTGGATTCCCTCTTTTTGCACTTGAAGAAACTTCAACTAATTTCTATTAAATGCCACCCACAATATTCTAACCCAATAGTTAATAACCATACAATATCATAGGCTGCATAAAAATTACCCAGGAAAAAGAGTAAGTGTAACGAGCCTTAGCTACTTAATGAATGAAGAACTAATGAAGAACACATGGCTATCTATCTATACGTCCATCCTCAGTTGCAACATCGCATTATTAGCTAGCTAGCGTGCTAGCAAGTGATGTTCTGTCTAAAAATGAGTCCGTCTTGCACCATATTTGCCCCAATGTTTGATCAGGCTGCCGCACAGTGGCCTAGAAAGCAACACATTGGATCAGGGGATATCCCACTGGAACTGAAATTAGCCAGAACAATATATATTAACGTTGCTTCACCAAGTTCGGAAGACATTGAAGAAGCTAACGTTAGTTTACAACACTTTGAGGAACCCAACTGTTAAATAGACACAATGCTAACCGACAAATTCCAGATGTTACGTTCATGTCTAGAAGCAATCCAGCTTTAATAAAAATTCACGTTAAAAAAATAATTTTAGCTAACCCTAACCTTAATCTAATTATCCTAACCTGATACTTTAATTTACCGAACCTCCTGCATAAATTATCCTAGTTTGTTAAGAAAAGTCACATTGGACGTTTATCTAGCTTACTTCAAATTATTTCTAGCCATGACCAGCTCTCAGTTCCAGCTAGCTAACGTTAGCTACCTGGCTAGCCAAAATAGTTAACTATACAAAACTAGTTAACTAGCGACTGAATAAGGTAAATTAACTAGCCTTGAAAACTATCGAATGTTAATGTGGAACAAAGACGACAGCGACACCAAGCCAAGGTGGATAGTTTTGACAAACAGCCATACTAACTTTAGCTAACGTTACAGTAGTTCGTTTCCTCGTCGTAGCGGAACTGGTTGTCTGTGTAGGACACAACTAACAGCCTTATTAACGACTGAATTTGACGCAGAAATAACTAGCTACCACGTTCATAATACATGTAATTAACGTTACTTTATCTCGTTAGCCATCATCATAATGTTGTGCTTAGCTAACTAGCTAATCAATCGCACAGTTAGAAAGCAACCAAGCCAACACATTATCTAGCCATGTAGTGTAGCTTGCTAGCCAGTTAGCTAGATTGCTCTAGTACTATACCTGGCTAAACGCCAATTATATTCATCCAAAATGTGTATTTAATAAAAAATGTACAGCAAAGGGAACTTACCATTTTGATATGTTGATTTGATCTTACTACCTACTGTACCTAACAACGACTTGATAAATATGATAATCAAGTGTACTACAGTCCTACGCGCTCTTTGCCGCTTCAAATTGTGTATCAATCCGCTTTGGTTTAGATTTTAAACAGGACACTGCACTCCCTAGCAACTATGGTGTCCGCGCACCGAATATATATATATATATATATATATATATATATATATTTATATTGAAAACCAACTACATAATGCTCATTCTCTATTTATAGGAAATGTCAATTCTGTCTTTGTTTGTATGAACTTAGCCCAGGACGTTATAGAGAGAGATCAACGGCGCACATCAGCTGACCCAGTAAACCGGACTAGATTGGTTTTCAGCCACCTGCAATGCGTCAGGGAGGGTTTCCACAAATTACCACAGCATAAAAATTCATGAAAACAAAAACTTGCGTTTTGGTTTTAATTTAAGATTAGCAGTGTGGATAAGGTTTAAAATCACTTTACGATAAATTGTAGAAATGGGCGGGGTTTATGACTTTGTGGCTGTAGTAACTAGTGATGACCAGAAGTCTTCACAGAGAGTGTAAAGGCCGTTCCAAACTTAAAGGGATAGTTCGGGATTTTATCAAAGAAGCCCTTGAGTCAGATGAATTTTTTGCTATAGTAGAAGGGCCCTGTTTAGGGATTACCTGTAGGCCCTAAACTGTGCATGTCTAGACTAGAGAACAATGAAAATGCTCTTGATAACAATGAGATGGTACATTGAAGTCCAACTCAACACAGAACAGATTATTTTAGAGTCAATGTGACCCCAATTAAGAAAAAGAGTTTGAGAAAGATAAGAGCTATACACCCCATTGCAATTCCTGGAAGGTATTGGTATTTTAGAATCCCCATTAGCTGTAGTGAGAAGCAGCTACTCTTCCTAGAGTCCACACAAATGACATAATAGAAAACAGACAAAAACATCTCAAGGAGAGCACTACATCAAGGTTGAATGCTAGCACCCTCAGGACTACCTGACAGAAAATCAGACAGGAAGAAAAAGCCTTCATAAAAAAAATAATTTTTAGAATCCATTGTTGCTTTCAGCATCAAGGTCTTCTCATCTCTCTGCTGGACATTTTGTTCAGCAGATCTGGTGTTAGTAACGAGGCTCCATTTTCATACCCCTCAGTCATCAGACTGATGCATTCTCCCCTAAACATGCTTCAGTATTCTAACAGTGTGCACCATTAAAACCCAAGTAAGGGATCGTTTGCCATGTCTGAGTGTTTGTGAGAGGTTTAGTAGTTTATACACAAACCACACTAGTATATAGTGTAGGGTTTTGGGACCTTGTGAACAGTGTCAAGCAGCTACATTTAGAACCATTTCATGAAGAGTGCACAAAGGATAATCTTTCCCCCCCTTTCTAATAGAAACTAGGCCAATGGCGTGTACATAATTGATTGCACCCCCCCCCCCCCCCAGCTAATCAACAAGTATGCATTTTTATAGATTAACACTTAAATGCTTATATAGTAGTTCAGTACTCAATCACTAGCACTTGACCAACTTCTGTGGGTGCAAACAGGAGCAGTCACTGTCTGTCAAAAGCAGCATTGGTAGAAACATTTTTAAGTAGTGTCAAAATTGTCAGGTGAGACCGAGCTCCCTGCATGCACCCTGTTTAAATGTAGGCCTTTAAGGGCCACCTGATACCAATAAGAGATGTTCTAGTGCAGAGGGCTAGCTTTAATGTTTAACCTCAGGTTTAGATTTCCCCACACCATTGGAAGCACACGCTAGCCTAAATAAAAACAGACTAGTAAAGGTTGTATTCAGTTGTTTATTTCCCCCTCATTTTATATCATGCCAATTTAATTTAGTAGGAGGAAAGAGTTTAAGCCCCTCCACCTTTCATGCGTTTTACACCTTCTGCTGCCAAAGCAATCAACATCAGATAATTGATCATTCTTGAAACAGGTAAGAAACATTTATAACATTTCAGTAAGGGGCCAACCATGGCCTGAAAAGACAACTTAAAAAAAAAAGCCAATAAAACACATTTTTAAAATGATAAATTCAAGCATTGCATTTCATGGTCTGGAATGTATTTTCAGTAACAGCAAGAAAGACAGTTGCAGAAGTGTTGACTGGTGCTTGCGATGTGTACAGGTGTTTGTAGGTCTGACCAACACAGTATTCTAGAATACAGGACTAATTCACAGCAGTTTATGTCCTAGGAGTTCAAGTAAAATATATTGATGAGTGCATGCTAAAATGCTATGGCTATTTGAATGACTCAGACTTTTTTCCCATTAAAGTAACAGAATTCCCTAGAAAATGTAAATACAAAAAAATAAGTGACGACTACTTTATCAGTGCCCACACAGATGGTGCAGGGATCTCTCCTCTTTCTAGGCTATGTAGGGGAACTGTAGCAGGACAGCCTGGCCTGGGCCTAGCTCCAACGCAGAGAGTGCAACAGTACTGTCGGGGGCCAGGTTGACCTGGTCTGTGCTCACCTGGACCACAGCCCGAGCAGGCAGGTCAGGGTGGGACAGCTGAAGGGTCACTGCGTCGCTGCCCCAGTTGAAGGCAGCGACATAGCGCCCACTCTGGTCCCACTGGCGGAGGTAAGCAAGGGCAGAGGTTGAATTGAAGAGGGGAATGTAGTCCCCATGCTGCAGGGAACGCTCTTTTCCACGCAGTTCACTCAGAGTCTTGAAGAAAGAACGGCAGGAGAGCCTCTGTTCTTTCTCCTCCTGAGGGTGGCAGGAATAAAATATTTGAATTGCTTTGCCTTTCTAACAGTTTAATTAATATTATCATTAGCATCCTATTTACCTTAGCAGTTCCATTTGTCTCATCTTCGAGTGGATCCCACAGCATCTTAGGGGACTTTGTATCCTGTTATAGAAAGACAATCAATACATTTGGTACCCATACAAATAGACAAGCTTTTATTTATTTTTTAAAGTGTGAATCTCTCCAAGGCTAAAGCTGCCATTTGTGATACATTATGATACATTAGTTATGGAAAATCCCTGCTCACCACATCAGCCAGGGCAATCTCATCCCCATAGTTGAACACTGGGGTTCCGGGCAGTGTGAGCAGGAGCATCTGGTTGAAGTTCACCATGTGTGGGCCCACCAGTGTGGCCAGGTGTCCCGCCTTCCTGTCCCCAATGTTCCAGGCCAGCTGGGTCTGGTTGTGAGAAGAGAGCAGCTGCTGGACAGTCTGCGCACGATCCGTAGCGGTCATGCTCTTAGACCTGAGGGCCCCGGATAGGAGTAGGTCCACCCCAGTGGAGTTAAGCAGTTCAGAAACTCCAACAGCAGAGGTCTTCTCAGTCACTCCAATCAGAATCCTGAGCAAAAAGACAACATTAGGAAAGGAATTAATGATATATATATATATACACACACCTAATGTACCCATTGTAATAGAAGCAAGATACAGTATCAGCTCTTTAAGTAGCAGTCAGTGCAGCTTACACCACAAGTTAGCCAATAGCCATTTTGTAGAGGATGAAAATGTGACAAAACAATACCATCATTAAACCACGAGGTGGCTCCAAAGCATAACAACTTACTGAGATGTCTAAGGGAGTGATGTACATAATTGTGGATGTACATAATTGTGGACATGTGCTCACCTTCTCTTTCCCTCAGTCCCATTCTGGACAATGGCTCGAATGTCAGCCCAAAGAGACGGAACTACACTGGACACACGCTCTACACCAGACAGCTGGATCCCATCCACACCTTGGTTCAGCCAGAACACCAGGGCAGACTGGGGAGGAAAGACCGTTCACACATTAGATTGATGAACTCACATTCAATTGGGACTGACGGAGTAGATTTAATGAGTTCACTGAGAAGAGACACTACAAATTATTACCTTGAGTCTCTCAGCAACATTTGTGACACTAACATTAGTGAACCATGGTCCACTTCCCAGATAGTAGGGAGTCAGATCCAGGATCACATTGATGCCTGTCAGAGGGAAGAGTGTTAATCCATCTGAACCACAGACCACTGCCAAACCAATGAGTAGTTTCAAGAGACTACAATTGAAAGGACATCAAATGAAGAGACAAAATAAAAAAAAAGGGGCTACACTCACTCTTCTTGTGTGCAGCTATAATGAGGCTTTTGAACTGTTCCAGATTGCCAACGTCAGAGGAGATCTCCTCAAAGTTCAGGCTCACAAGGTTGTCTAAGGGGGCAACATGGATGGGCCCAATGACCAGACCTTTAACCTTCAGCTGGCTCAGACGGTCAATCTTGTCCTCCACACCTGTTACACAGTAGAAAACTGCTTACTGAAAGTGGCCATACATCTGTTTCTTTATTGAATGTACAACATCTGGATTACAAAAATATAAACGTTTATCCTTGAAATCCTTTGTTAAACAATCTGTTCATTCTCAGTGTGTAACCACCCACTGGCGTTGTAGCTGCGCTCCCACAAACAAAAACAAGTTGTTTCAGACAGCCATCATGTAGTCCAGTTCTTGGAATATGACTAAAGGTGTCCACATGCTTCCCGGCCAAAACAGTTCGGAAGAGTGTGTATATATTATGACGATTTGGACGTCATTAAGGGTTTTTTCGGCTACACTTTTTTTCTTCAAGGCCAGCCTAAGTTTGGGAGCCCAAGTCTACACCCATGATTGGGCAACTGTAGGGATTCTTCAATAAAGTCTATAGTCCAATGAGAGAACTTGTTTTAATGCACATTTTCTCCATTGAGAAATACTGCACCAATCTTGGTTATAGGTCAAATTGCACAACTAAGCTCTCTGCAAAAATGTCAAAATTAATGACAGATTTCTTGAGATATCTTAGATTAATTCTGACTATGTTGAGGAACGGTATACTGGCAACGCCTTCTCAAATAGAACGATTGGCACTTCTAGTTTTTAAAGCGAGCACACTCACCTACTAAGAGTGTGCTCGGTAGTAGGCGAGCACACTCGTTAGACTTCGGCCCACCGAACTGAAGCATAAAGACACCTTAATACCCCCCAATCAAGAAACATGCCAAACCAGTCAGCTTAGGGTGTAGGGGGGAGGATTCTGCTGGTTCAGTAGGACGCTTAAAGAGCCCCCCCCCCCCCCCAATCCCCTGGAGCGGAGTCAAGGAAGTAGTAAACGTGTTCAAACAATAAATGCTACAAGTTGCAATTGGGTGGGGTAACTATGTGGTTCAATGTAGTCAAACAACATTATATGAACTGTCTGTGACCTACTAGTGAGTTTCACATGGTGAAACATACTGGGTTTCATCACTAACCCTTTCAGGGGCTCTTACCCTTTAGATTCTGGGACTCGCTGAAAGCTTGCACATTTCCAATTTGGTACAGAGGTCCATAATTCCACCAGTTCATGGCAGGAATGTCTTTGCAGCGAGGTGCTTGAACAATGATGGCCACAGCTCCAGCCAGCATCCCCAGCCAGCCCAGCCAGAACAGAATCAGAAGGGCCCATCTTGTCCGGACCCACCTTTAGGTGATGAAGGGACCAAGATTATTTAGTAATGCAATATTATACTCTAAATGTTTACATTGCGAACAACCATTAACTATTTTTTAATAAGCTAGTCTATTGCATACATCTTAATTAATAGTTTTACCCTGGTGTTCCAGCGACTCTGAGGAGTTCCTCTTTGGATAAACCGGTAAATTTAGTCTCGGTCTCCTCGGGGATTTTCACGTTAACGCTGCCGTTCTTCTCCGTGCAGGTGGGAGAACCAGCATCCCCGTTCGCTACCCCGCCCGTCATCGGCTGCTTCTCCTGGTCCATATCATTGAGCTCCACATCCTTCATGTCTACCTCGGTGTCCTTACTCATTGTGACGTTGGTTCAATTGAGATTTTCTTTATAAAAAAGAAAGATGAGTGTTGCTGAGTAAGTAGTGTCTGTGGCCGCGCTCGACACTGCCAACGACTTTAAAGGTAAATTGAGACTGACTGCTCTACAAATCACTTTTCATCCTAAATAACTACTCAACATTTTGTTTCAGTCAGTCATACTTTACCCATGAAACATCACGTGTTTGACGCTCTCGAACACAGCTGTCACGCACATGCGCAAACGATGGTCTAATACAATTGCAATTTGATGAAGCATTGCATCACCCTTCAATTTTAAACAAGGACCAAGCGGGCAAATATGTAAATTACGATGTTATATATTTGACAGAAATGGGCTAATATATCTGGTCTCTGAGCCAGGGTGGCGAAAGGGGTTACATTCACATCGCTTGGATTGAGCATATGAGGGCTAAATGTTAAAGCAATTGCCACCTACCTAAACAATTTCATTAGATACCGAATGTAAGTAACGTCTTCATTCAATGGTTCGTTGGTTTGATTTTTACAGTAGACGACACTGTAGCATATGGCAGGCTTGTAGGCCTAACTAATCTCGTGTGCGTTAACAGGATTGGTCCAGTTTTATTCTAGTGAAGGCACCAGACTAAGGGCTAAGGCACACCACAAACTGAAAACAGAAACGGTAATATCCCATAAACTATTTTCTAAATTGTCACCAGATTAGTTAAATGTAACGACACTTTCAGTAATTTTAGTGGGGTACAAACAGTTGAAATAGGGACTGAAGTTCAGTCACTGAACAGTCTAATGATTACAGATAGTATCTGTGTAGGATATGGCTAATGAAAACACCCGCAATTTGAGATATTCACCTGCATGAACGTAATAAGCAATCCATTCTTACCTGGTGAAGATAACTGGTCGCGTAAATAGCTTTCAATTCGCCTTCAGGTTAACCTTAATGCTGAGAAAAATGGTTTATCCACGGCCGCAGAAATGCGCTCTTTATATAGCACTGTAGGCGTCAGTAGCCTCCCAACCGCCCAGTTTTAAGGAAGGGCCAACATCGCAACTTGCAGATTGATCAATTATGATGAGTTTGATCACGTTAACACAAATTCGTTAACTTTGCAAGTGTATTCTATTGAGAGTTAAAGATGACTTGCATTTCATGGTTTGGGAATTCAAATGTTTGCGTTTGATAAAGAAAGTCCACCTTAAGGGTCCGCCATCTGCCAGACATGCATCCCTCTCATGTTTTCATGAGTTGGCAAGAAATGTCACAAACAACTAACTGGAAATAGATATATCTGTGCTTTAGTCTAGAAAAACAGAGGACAGGACTTACAAATAGGGAAAAATATTATAGGCAGTGTGATCTCCTCTATAATAAAACTCATTCTATTTATGTGATATTGTCTAGGATTTCCATCCATCCTGCTAAAACATCTGCAAAATACAGAAATTATAGTTTCTAGAAAATATAAGATTGTGTTCCAAAGTAGATATTGCCAATTGGATATATTATTCCAAAAGTCTAAAATATCTGATTAAATAGCCCACAACCGTTGACCTAGAAAATGTATTTCCTAAATTGCTGCAAAAATCTCCTGTGTTCATAACCCCTCTTTGTTTTTTTGGACTCCAGACTCCTTGGACATGTTTGTGTTATTCTCAAGATAATTCAGGGAATATTTCTTTGTATTGATTTGCATCCACCAATCAATGCAATGACTAGAATAACTTAAAAACAATCTTGATTACAACATCTATTTTTAAGACAAAGAAGAGATGAAGAAAACACCACTTGAATTAATTATGGGCCAATGTATGGAAATTATATCGTTAATGATCAAGTTTCTGCATATTGTTCTATGTTGACACAGTTCTGTCCAATCTACAAGACACATTCTCATCTTGTAATCCCCTCACAGACTCTGCAGTGATAAGAGTCATGTCTTGTTATCTCCCAAGATTACAGACATCACTATTCAGCAGAATATATCCTCTGATAATGCAGTGAAACTGTTGTAGGCAGAGGTTGTATGGAGCTTTTGACCTATCTCCATTTGCAGTATGGTAGAGTATAGCCATGGGGCAATCTTGATTCAAATCAAAACAACCTTAGACATGATGATCACTAACAGATCGGTCTTGGATCAAAACAATAACGAGGCTATATACAAGGAGCACCGGTACCAAGTCAGTGTACTGGGGTATGAGGTAGTTGCGGTGATTGATTTAGGTCATATGTACATGGAGGTTTGGTTAGGTGATTGATCAAAGTGCTATGTACATGTAGGTAGGGGGTGAAAAGCAGAAAGTCCGGGTAGCCTTTTAATGACATGTTCAGCAGTCTAATGGCTTTGGGGTAGAAACTGTTCAAGAGCCTTTTTGTCCCATTGGATCAATGCCAACTGTGTTATAAACCCCTGTATATTCCTGACCCCATAACAGCACTAATGTTGTATACTAGTTGGAGGTTAGAGTTAGAGGTGGGCTAATCAAGGACTATCATTAAGTATGTAAACACCTTTCAAAAAGTGCTTTGACTTATTTTGCACGTGGAACGTGTTGAAGAGGGGCCACATAGTGTATATATAGTGTTTTCATTTTATTTAACAAGGCAAGTCAGTTAAGAACAAATTCTTATTTTACAATGACTGCCCCCCCCCCTAACCTGGACGACGCTGGACGGCCGGTTGTGATACAGCCTGGGATCGAACCAGGGTCTGTAGTGATGCCTCTAGCACTGAGATGTAGTGCTTTAGACCTCTGCGCCACACAGGAGCCAGGTAACCATACTTGCTGTAATGCATCTAAAATGTCCGCCAGGCCACATTCTTTAGATTATAGGCCTAGTTCAAATAAAATTGAATTGTATTTGTCACATGCGCCGAATACAACAGATGTAGTAGACCTTACAGTGAAATGCTTACTTACAAGCCCTTAACCAACAATGCAGTTGTAAGAAACATATGTGTTAAGTAAAAAAATAGATAAGTCAAAAAATAAGAAATAAAAGAAACAAATAATTAAAGAGCAGCAGTAAAATAACAATACATACATACAATACAGGAAAACACTAAACAAAATACAGTCCATGTCCCTCCCTCTGGAGGTCAGAGGCTGAGGTGTGTCCGGTATCATGTAAACACAGCGGAGCACATTGTGTCCTTAGGCCCTCCCTGAAAAACACGTTGTAGAATGGAAGATCAACATGTTTTCCTGACAAGGCCTACAATCTTCTACGCAAGAGTTGCAATTAATCCTTCATCAAAGGACTGTGATGATTGGTCAGATCAGTAATTGCATTTAATGGAAGTACACTGTGATCAAATCAAGAGCAGTGTTAAAGGCTTTGGATTAAGTATGATGGTTCTCTGTTAAGCTAAAATCTTTTTTTGAGTCAGCTTAACCTGCACTTATCCAGCTTGACAGGACTGCGAAAGGTTACAGAATGCACAAATTCACAAACAGCAAAACCCCACTGAATCAAACATTTCAGAAAACATTTACTTATCTGATTCAAGCAGATTGCTCAACCTGGTGAATTAGTGGTTTGATATTACAGTCAGACACAAATTTATCTGGCTTTAAGCCAGACGTTTCCCGTCTGCCCATTTCATAACTATTGACCTCCTGTTATTTGTTCCTTTCATCATCTTGCTGCACAGAGGATATTACATTCCTGAGACATCCACCTCCAGGTCTCAGGTTCAGGCTACATTGTGTAAACCAGAACATTTGTATGTCAAGTCAAGGTGTATTTATACAATTTTATTTGAAGAAAACATTATTGGGATTAAAATGAATAGCTTAAAACAATAGTTAAACAGTAACTACGTTTAGCAAATCAGCATAAAAAAAACATCTGCTGTTAAATGTTCTGTTATCACTTAGGAACACTTGTTCTTTACACTACTTTAATCACAAACGGCCAGAGTAAGACCACTACTGACATTACTTTTTATTGAACCTTTATTTAACTAGGCAAGTCGGTTAAGAACAAATTCTTATTTACAATGACGGCCTACCGAAAGGCCTCCTACGGGGATGAAAAATAAAATAAGAATATAGGACAAAACACACATCACGACGAGACACCAAAACACAACATAAAGAGAGACCCAAGACAACAACATAGCAACACAGCATGGTATAAACACAATAAGACAACAACATGGTAGCAACACAACATGGCAGCAGCACAACATGGTAGCAGCACAAAACATGGTACAAACATTATTGGGCACAGACAACAGCACAAAGGGCAAGAACGTAGAGACAACAATACATCACGTGAAGCAGCCACAACTGTCAGTAAGAGTGGAGATAAAATTAAGCGTCTGCACACACACAGTTTTCAGTCTCAGAGGAGAACAATACAGGATCCAAAAAGTTGGCTTTGCATTTCTGTGCATGGAATTCTAAACTGGATTAGGGTTAGAGGGAAACTATGCTGATTACTGAGAAGATTAGATTTGTTAATGTACTAGTTGGAGAGCTGGGTCTAGGAATAATAAAAACCCAGTGGTGTAAAGTACTTTAGTAAAAATACTTTCAAGTATCTGTACTTTACTTTACTATTTATATTTTTGACAACTTTTTACTTTTACTTCATTACATTTCAAAATAAAATAATGTAATTTTTCTTTAAAACATTTTCCCTGACACCCAAAAGTACTCCTTATATGTTGAATGCTTAGCAGGACAGGAAAATGGTCCAATTCACACACTTATCAAGGGAACATCCCCGGTCATCCCTACGGCCTCTGATCTGGTGGACTCACTAAACTAAAATGCTAAGTTAGTAAATTATGTCTGAGTGTTGGTGTGCCCCAGGCAACAACAAAAAACAAGAACATTGTGCAGTCTGGTTTGCTTAATATAAGGAATTTGAAAGGATTTATACTTTTACTTTTAGTAGTTATAATTAAAATAGTAGTAGTATTTTACCGGGTGACTTTTCCTTCTAATTGAGTCATTTTCTATTAAGGTATGTTTACTTTTACTCATGTATGACAATAGGGTACTTTTCCACCACTGTCATAATCTCAATCATGTGATAGAAATCAAGTGATTCAAATAAGGGTGCATGTGCCATCATCAGTGTAATGGAGTAGTGCACAGACCTACTGGTTTGTGTGGATGGGTTAACAGGCCAATTCAGGGCTCTGGTTATATGGTTACATGTTACACAGCGCCCTTATGTGGCCATTTATTTTGTCTCACATAGAGGCCCAATGTAAGTATTCCATTCCAATCTTACAATCAACCAATTATAGTAAATGCATTGCATTCCTTGGTCATATATTCAATTGAGGTTTACAATTTTAAAAAATGTGTTAATGGGTACATTTTTGCAAAAAAAAGTTGGCATTCCATTGTAAAAGTTAAACAAGCTTGGAATGGAGTGCATTATCCGGGTGCTAGGGTGTCCTTGATGGGTATCATAGGATGGGTTTGCAGAGGTTCGTGATGGCGTTGCCAAGGCAGCTCGTTTTGTAGCTCGTACTTTACGCAGAATGTTTCATCTGTGGAATAACGTTTGCTGACTCACTGACAATGACCCAAGTATGAACGCATTCATGATTGAAAAGTCTGATCTTTCAACTGCATATGGGACATTTTAAACTTGAGAACACTTATGAACCACCTTGATAGCATTTTTTTTTTTATCCCATTATAACTGAGCAATATAAAATATTGGAAACATTTCCACATTCATACAGTTGAAGTCAGAAGTTTACATACATACACTTAGGTTGGAGTCATTAAAACTGTTTTTTCAACCACTCCACAAATGTATTGTTAACAAACTATAGTTTTGGCAAGTCGGTTAGGACATCTACTTTGTGAATGACACAAGTAACTTTTCCAACAATTGTTTACAGACAGACTATTTCACATATAATTCACTGTATCACAATTCCAGTGGGTCAGAAGTTTACATACACTAAGTTGACTGTGCCTAAAAACAGCTTGTAAAATTCCAGAAAATTATGTAATGGCTTTAGAAGCTCCCGATAGGCTAATTGACATAATTTGAGTCAATTGGAGGTGTACCTGTGGATGTATTTCAAAGCCTAACTTCAAACTCAATGCCTCTTTGATTAACATCATGGGAAAATCAAAAGAAAATCAGCCAAGACCTCAGAAAAATATTTGTAGACCTCCACAAATCTGGTTCATCCTTGGGAGCAATTTCCAAACGCCTGAAGGTTCCATGTTCATCTGTACAAACAATAGTACCCAACGCAGCCATCATACCGCTCAGGAAGGAGACGCGCTCTGTCTTCTAGAGATGAACACACTTTGGTGTGAAAAGTGTAAATCAATCCCAGAAAAACAGCAAAGGACCTTGTGAAGATGCTGGAGGAAACAGGTACAAAAGTATCTATATCCACAGTAAAACAAGTCCTATATCGACATAACCTGAAAGGCCGCTCAGCAAGGAAGAAGCCACTGCTCCAAAACCACCATAAAAAAGCAGAACTACGTTTTGCAACTGCACATGGGGACAAAGATCATACTTTTTGAAGAAATGTCCTCTGGTCTGAGGAAACAAAAATAGAACTGTTTGACCATCATTATGTTGGAGGAAAAAGGCTTGCAAGCCAAAAGAACACCATCCCAACCGTGAAGCACCGGGGTGGCAGCATGTTGTGGGGGGTGCTATGCTGCAGGAGGGACTGGTGCACTTCACAAAATAGATGGCTGTTTAGGAAGGAAAATTATGTGTATATATTGAAGCAACATCTCAAGATATCAGTCAGGAAGTTAAAGCTTGGGTCTTCCAAGGGGACAATGACCCCAAGCATACTTTCAAAGTTGTGGCAAAATGGCTTAAGGACAACAACGTCAAGGTATTGGAGTGGCTAGCACAAATCCCTGACCTCAATCCTATAGAACATTTGTGGGCAGAACTGAAAAAGCGTGTGCGAGCAGGGAAGCCTACAAACCTGACTCAGTTACACCAGCTCTGTCAGGAGGAATGGGCCAAAATTCACCCAACTTATTGTGGGAAGCTTGTGGAAGGCTACCTGAAACGTTTGACACAAGTTAAACAATTTAAAGGCAACCAAATACTAATTGAGTGTATGTAAGCTTCTGACCCACTGGGAATGTGATGAAATAAAGAACATTATTTATCCAAAACTGAGTTTAAATGTATTTGGCTAAGGTGTATGTAAACTTCCGACTGCAACCGTAGCCTGTCACACTACTTTCACTCTCAAATGGACACAAGGCTACTAGTGGACAGCTGCTGGGTATTGAGACTACTGAATATTTATCGCCCTCTCAACAATGGGTTTAACTTTTTGGGTGCTACATCCAATAGTTTAGTAAGATTTTATCAGATTTTCAATAACTTCTCTCCCAGACAGTATTATGTTGTATTTTCCTGCTTTTTTTTCTCAAAAACATGGGGACTAACCATAGGAGCTAATAATGAGAATATCAATTAAATTAGTAGAGATCATCATGTGACTTTTTAATTCAGGGAATACATTATTTTGATGTCTTAGTTGACTTCACCTAAATGCACCATTGACAGTGCAATAGATTAGGCTACCATTTCCATACAGATGACAATGCCTGTTTTAAATTAAATGTGTTGAGAAAAATGTGTTCTACATTCATAGATCTTCCTGTTGTCACATGGCCCAGTGGCACCATAAGATAATCAATCATCTAATGTCCTAAAATAATATAACTGTTCATTTGTGCACATGAATGGAATTTCTAAAGCATTTCATTTAAGTTGAATTAGGCTCCCTATCCAGGCCAGGAGACAGTGAGGCCCGTGTGTGACAGACTATGTAGCTTTAGGTTGTGGAACATGCATACAATTATTTCAATTGCATACTGTTGAATAAACTATATAGTTTTACTGAATGCATCTGTAAAATGTGTATGTCATTCAGGGCCACTTTATAGGCCAGTGCATTCTTTATGGGACTGTTGAGTACAACACATTTAGCCTGGTTCGGGAGAGCCCCAGCCATCCCTCCCTCCGCTACTTGGTGTAAGCCATCTCTGTATCTGTGGCCATCTACTGGTTCTACACCAGCTGTGTGGAAGAGAAGGTCAAGAAGTGAGAGGTTCAACTGTATGGCCCAGCAGATGTGTCACTAATATCGATTTCCATGCCCAAATAGTGTGGCATCAACAGAAATGATTTGTTTGTTGTTGATTTGATTTTGACTGTGTTTCTTTACCTAGCTCCCATTCTGCACCCCCAGGGAAAGACTGTGGCTGAATGTTACTCTGGGCGGGTGTGTGAAGATATTGTTCTTACTGGCAGTGTCAGGGACCGCCTCTTTCTGTCTGCCCTTCAAAACGTGCCCTCCATAACCAGGTGAGATGGCTGCCTTGTTTTCCCATCTTCTCCCATATCACCTCTGTGCTCAGTGCCCTCTTGTCTCTCATACTGTATATGAAATGGGAAATATTTTATGCTGTTCTTTTATATCTGGAGGACTTCTTTAATTTCAGTTGTGATGAGCAGACCATAAAACCTGAGTCAGTCCCTACGATGGGAATCAGTTCTACACAGGCGTGAATAATGCAGAGGTCTGCCCTGACACTATCCATATCATGATGACACATCAAAACGCTGTTGCCTTATTAGACAAGATACTTTTTTATAGCCTTTGTATTGACATTTTTATTTAAAGCCATATTGTATTCTTCATCTGTCCTCTATTTCTTTGTCTTTCCCAGAAGTCTGTGTGGGTGAACTTCTTCTTCTGGGTGCTCATCGTGGCGGTGGTGTTTGTCCAGAAACGTCAGGGTCAGAATGGAGTACGTCTGAAACAGAACCCTTCTTCCACCGACCTGTCTGACCTAACCTATAGCCCGATGGGTGCCATTATGTGTCTTTAGATCTAGTTCCCTGCATGCAAGAACCTACTATTGGCCCAAGATCAAATAACAGGGGCTTGTAAAACAGGATGTTTCGGTCATCAATGGGGCAACCTAACTACAACATGTTTTCACTATGGAATAGTGGGAAATACAATTAACTTTGGAAGTAACCTCTTCCATTTTTGTATACTTAAATCAATTAGTTACACAATTCAGTCCCTTCCTGATATATAGGATGATCTGTTCAAATTATACTGTACTGATATGTACGTCTGTGAAAGACAAAACATTTCCCGTGAAGTGTATATTCTACATATATATATATATATATATATATATATACACACATTTTTAAAAAATTGTCTTAATCTTTATTTGATTATTATTAATTAAGTACAGATTATTACTAGTTATTTTCTAGTATTGAATGAGTTACAATTTTACATTTTATGAGAAAAAAAATCAATCCATCACAACCTTTATAAAATGGCATTAACCACAGTCTTCAGTCCCAACCACTTCATAATTCTTTGCCTCCTCTCACCATCCATCTATCCCTCTCCTCTCTGCCCTTTTCTTCAAGCACTCTCTTTCTCTCCATCTTTACTAATTGCTTGCTGAGTTTGCGAGCTTGTCTTTCTTTTGTTTCAATGGGGCCTTGGTGTCCAGGAGCTGCTCCAGCTGCCTGCGTATGTTGGATATGTCTAGCTGTGCTGCTTCTATCTACAGGCCCTGGCCCTCCTCCCTGAGCTGAGGTGACCTCACCAGGGCCAGCTGGGTGCTCTGCGCCTTGCATGGGGTCCTAAGCTGTGCTGCCTCCACCAACAGGATCTCCATGTTCCTCACAACAGAATCCACCTGCTCCTGAGACATTTTATGGACTGGGGGAAAGTGAAAAGTGAAATATTACAGGACAAATGGGGCACAAAACGCATACTAGTCTGGAATTAACATCAAGCAGAGCATAAAACATCTGACATGGATTTGCACTGAGGTGTACCCTAGTGAATCAACACTATCTTAAAACCACTTGATAAGATATTAGCCACCCTCCTGTAAATGTTAATAAAGACTGAAATGTCCATGGTGGCAGCATCAGTCTGATTCATCGGCCCCTGAGACAACTGCAAGTGGCTTACCATGGAGCTTATCTCTCACCTACAGTGCTATCAACAACAGGCAACACATTTTCACCATTCAGGCACTTTCTGAACCACAAAATAACATATATTGTTTTACATCTATGTCTCCATAAGGGAAGCCAACAAGTAATTTGTGCATAACACATTGTATGTGACAATATAACATAATATTTCAGTGTAACTACCTGCAGTTATTGGATTATAATTACATTGTGGTTACCAACATTTTGCTGTAAGTGTTTAAACATTTTGCTCTGATTTATACAAACTCCTAATAGTGTATGTCTACAGACATTTCTTGGAAGGGCCACTTACCACAGTGAGAAACGTTTCACAACTGCAAATGGAACGTGCTGCAGCAGTTTCTTCTCTCCTCTTCACTTAAAATGTTGTCTACTTAACAATTACTGGTAGATTCCCAATGAGTTGATGTGCAGACTCTCATTTGTCATATGAAATGTGACGGGTGCCTAGCCCTTTAAAACCAGCTACGTGTAGGAGGGAGAGAGAGTGAGACTTGCAGACAGACATGCATGGATGTACTGAGAACCAAAACCAACACTTCTAATTCTTTACAAAATGATTTTATGAATCTGGTTACAATATGTAGTTACAAGATCACTGGTAACAACAACGTGACCTAACAGTTATAGGCCTAATGCAATTTCAAACAGTTACTGTACTTGACACTCAACAATTTGAATGTGTATTGGTAACACATGAGACACAACAGAATGGGAACATACAGGAGGAGTCTTTTCAAGATAGGGAGTGGTTTTAAAGTGTTGGTGGGACAAGTCACCATGTCAATACCTTCATACAGTACATATGAATGTTAACATGGCCATTATTTGAAAAGTAGGTCCATATTCACATCCATGGATCTTTTTCCTGTTATTAAGATGGTCTATTTGTGCTTAATAATGTGCACCTACTATGACACGTGAATATGCTGATGTAAAGAAGAGTAAGTCCTGACATGCTATTTCGCCTGGCTGTCAGTCTTTGTATGGGCATGTCTTTCTGTAATTCTGTGAAGTTGTGTTTGAGCTAAACATGCTGTGTGTTATGTCAACTATGTGCTGTCTGCATGTTGTTTGATTATCTACATAAAGACAGATAATACATTTCTTGAAAGAAATATTGTGTTATGAATTTTGCTCTAATTCCTAATTACAAGACCCTTTTTGGCTTTGATCCCAAGGCTTCCGAGCATCGATCACATCCTAATGGCATCAGTTGAGTGAGGGGTGGGGGGAGTGTGGGGGGGTGGGGGGAGTGTGGATATGTACTCTACTGCATCATATCCATACTTGACCATGATGTATAACTACAACAGTGGGCAGAACTGAGACATGGGGAGAACCCCTTTAGAATCGTGGTTAAGGCCAAATTGCTACGAGGCATTTTGGATGAATAAAGGGGTTAATCTTACCAACATAAAATGGGACAATTGCTCTCTCCATAACTCTATCTTATCATATTCCATCTCCTGTTCCCCATTTCCATGTTAGGTTTAAAAAGTGAGTGTCTTTCTCCACATTCCTGTTGTCTGTGAGGGGGGCAAATGCATGGTTTTGGCTGACGGAGTCACAAGGCTGAGCTACAAGGACATTTTTATAAAATCATGAAGTTTCTCATAAAGTAGCTAGATTTTTAGCAACTACTGCCTCCCTGCTCAAACATACCCATATGTGCACTTAACTCTTAAAACATTATTCACTATATCTGTGATGTCATAGACAATATTGTTGGCCGCTTGGATCTGCATTATCTCAAGAGGAAGGTGAGTAGATGACATAAGCCGCATCACCTCAGTGCCTTGATCAAATGTATTATTTGTTTTACATCTAAAAGTAATATAAAATTGGATTACTATCGTCTCTTTGTGTAATGGTAATATTTTTTTGATTTCATTGCCATGAGAGTTGTGCTCCACCTCCACCCGGGAGTTATGTAAGTTTACACAATATACAGTGCCCCTTGAATGAATCTAATAGCTTGGTGGACTACTACTACTCCTGATGTTAAGCGCTAACTCAGCAGCTCATTGATACGTCCATACATTCATGAACATACATTTCATACATTGATGAACAATGATACAAAGCGATTGTTGTTCATTGTGGACAATGGGATACACATATTACACACTCTCAAGCAAGAGCAACTACATAGTTGTAATTTAATCTACCGTGACACAATAGTTTGGTTTCCCTACACATTTTGCAGTAGTCCTTTGTCGCAGGTCTGGAAACGAGGGTTTTTCCAATTGTTTTCTTTCTCCTTCCTTACCCCTCTCTTCTTTCCATATTACCACTTCTTTTTCTTCTTTCCCTATTTTCCTCTCCTCTGCCCTCCTCTCATTCATTTCTTGCATCATCCTGAGCAGATTTGCTTATCTACTCTCCATCACCCTAGCCAATCATAGTGACTATCCTGTGTCAAGGTCCTCCCCTCCATGGCAGCTCTCCTCACCATGGACGATCAACACTGGCAATTGGAGAGCATCCTGATAAGCTGGTGGTCTCTCTGTCACACAGGCCACTCCCTGCATGATCTCAGCCCTCACTCTCTCTAGTTCCTGCTCTCTATCCTCCTCTAGCTGCAGACTATTCTCATCCTCTTCAAATCCTTCTCCCTCCAGGACCCCTCTGCTCTCTTCGTTAGCCCGGCGAAGGCCCAGTCCCAGAAACCCACCACCTTCATCCCCTCTACTCCCCATCCCTGCACCAAGGCTCCGGGAGTGAAACAGGCAGGCCTGCCGCACCGTGTGCAAACGGCCCAGAGATAATCCACTGCGGCTGAGGGCTAGCCTTCCTCCTCCCATCCTTCCCACTGTCCCATATGTCAAAGACCCCGCCCCCATCGCCACGTTCCCCCTGACTCGCGAGGGGAGCGAGGAGCTGCTGGTGGACCTGCGACAGCGGGGGCAGCTCTGGAGGACGTAGCTAGAGTTCCGCCTCATAGGGACACGCGTTGCCCCGGTAAACGCAGAGGGCGAAGATGTTGTGTTGTTGGTGTTCAGATCCATCAGCAACGCCTCGGAGTAACTGGGCACCATCTGCTGGTTGCAGCGAATGTGCCACTCCAGTTCAGTGATGTCTACCGTGTTGACCCTCGATATGACACGTAATCTGGGGCCACCGCGTTGCCCATTCTCCTGGCCTGAGCGGTAGTTGCCCATCTCAGTGCTGTCATTGTCATTGACTTCCTCGTTCTCACCAAACAGCTTCTCCACATGATAGTGGACATACGCCGTACGGTACTCTGACACCACACGTAGTGGCCAGGACAACATCAGGGCTGAGATCAGCCAATACATGCGCCGGCGAGAGAACCAGGGCGGCCACGCCGGGTCAGGAAAGGCTAGCATGTGCTCACGGAAGTCCACGTTCTTCAGGTGCATGCCCTCCCGTGCCTCCATGTAGTCATCCAGACCCTCGTTCTCTGCGAAGAAGCGTGCACGCTGGGTGAGGTAGGCAGCCTCGGCATGGGCACTGGCAAAGCTGAAACACTTGGTGAAACGAAGGCGTACGGCCGGGTGCTCCAGAAGGCCAAGAAGCTCCTTGGATACGTCCTTGACACCATGTCGGGTATAGTCAAATTCAGAGCTGGCTGTGTGTGTGTTGACCCGCTCATGGTACACCTGTGTGGTGGTGTAAGCGTCACCATTGCGGTATCGAGTCACCTGCCGTGTCCGTCTCACATAGTGATAGCTGATGGCCTTCCACCAGATACAGGGCATGGCCTGCTGCAGCCTCTGGACCCTGTTGTACACCTTGCTAATCCTCACCCGGGCCAGAGAGGATGTTTTAGAGAAGCAGTGCCAGCACTCCACCAGGTAGACCAGGTACAGCATGATCAGGAAGGCCACCGGGATGTAGACGTAGCCGTTGGAGCAGGGGCTGTCATGGTAGAGGCGGGCGCGGCCGCCGTAGTAGAGGCCGTGTTCATCGGCAGCCATGACAGTGACGCGGTAAAAAGAGCACCATCCCAGCGTGGCGAAACAGCCGAACATCAGCAGCGTGAGGAGCAGGCACTTCCAATGGGACTCTCGGCATAGGGACCCGGGAAGGGACTGTTTACAGGGACGCTGCTACAGGGGGGTAGGGATAAGAGACAAGGTAAAGCAGATGATGGGGGGGTGGAGGATCAGGCACAAATACAAGTAGAAATTTGTTTAACATTTTATAAATGGGAGTAAGGTAGCAGAGTTTGAGTGATGGGATCACGAGCTTGACATTTGGGTAAAGGGAGTGATGTGAGGGTGGACAGGACGTTGGATAAATGATTGTTTAAGTAGTGGGGATGGGGTTTTAACGATAATAAAACATCACGTGTAATGGAACGTATGCGGGGTGATAAAAAGGAGAGGAACAGGATTGAAGGACATACAACAGGAGGCAGAAAGACAAGGAAAGGAAAGGGTGTTAAAACTGGATTTTTCTGCAAGAAACAGAAACAGAGAAAACAGAACATATATTAAGTGTATTCCATTAGAATACAGACGATTGGGCATCAATCACACCATGGCCTTAATGTCACAACAACATTAATAAACATCAATGTTGTCTCCTCTCTTGCTCCCCTTCTCTGCCAGAGATGGAACATTCCAGTCTCTGGAGGCATGAACACATTTCCTGGCAGAGTGAAACCCAAACCATGAAGCCCATTTTAAACACTTGGTTTTAGTGGGCACTGGAAGAGGTTGATGCTTTTAGACCTCATCAAGAGAGAAAGAGAGTGCATTCAGCTCTCTGTTGCCAGTGGAAGTTAGTGGTACTGTGGCCATCCCTGCTTCCCATAGGGAGATGCACATGGACAGGGTCATTCTTGGCCACACAGAGCATAGAAAAGGAAACAAAAGGAAAAACAAAAAAAAGAGATAGATAAGAAGTGGGCCCGTGTCCACAAAGAGTCTCATAATGAATAAGATTATATGGACAGATACGAGATCAGCACTTCTATTCTGAGATGCTTTGTGGATATGGGCCCTGAGATCAGAGTATTTGACGATCTGCTTCGCTTTTGATGTAGTCAAATGGGCCTCTCACAGCCATGACAGTGACCTTGCAGGGAAGGTTTGTTTTGCTAAAAGGCAGGCTGCTGTCCAAACGGTAGCTGTGAGGTGTGTTCCTGTTGGCAGAGGTGCCAGGGTTTAATTGTGCCTGCATTACAAGGACAAGGGAGCACGCTGAGTCAAAAGGGAGAGACCATTTAAGTTCACCGTAAAGCTAGAGCCAAGTGCCTCAATTGCTAATTTATTACATTTGTGTGTGTCTATATTAATGATGATGGGCTAACTCTGTACTCATCCCCCACTTACAGGCCATTAGAGAGGAAGAGATGAAGAGAAAGAGGTATGGGTAGTTTACTAGGAGCATCATGTTTCTTCCACTGTGCTTTTTCCCTCCCACTTGATCGCTTTTCTTCCCACTCCATATTGACATTAGCACTGTAAAACTACTTTGGGTGTAAAACTGTTGCTGAAAGGAGAATGGAGAAAACTGCTTCAATTTCAAACACAGTAGAACATTTGGTTTTGCTCCTTCTTACTGTCATAAGGACAAGGACAAAATATTTCACCTATCAACTATCAGAGCAAGTTGCCAAATTAAATAATGGTACAGGGAAGACAAATAAAGAAGGGGGACAGAGTAAAGAAGTGTCTTTTTGTTATAGAAACAAATCCAACTAAATGTAACATATTCTGATGCAACAACAGACGGAGAGAGATGGATAGTGTGTTTAAGTAGGTATTACAAAGAGCATTTCAGTCATACTCAACCAGTGTTAATTATTTATCAAGCCTAAGAACTACCGGTCTGAGAGACAGTTTTATCGGGAATGCCTCTCATATTAGAGGCAGGCGGAAACATAATGTGAGTTTGTGTGTGTATAAATTAAAGTAGGTCAGCCTGTCGTCTGCAAGTCCTTACTACATAAGAGTACAATTTTTCTCAAAGTATGTGGAAGAAATCTGACCATTGATGGCTGCAAACACAACAGAAGACAAGACACACAACTATGTGGGTTGACCCAACCAGGTTTTCTTCAACCAGTGTCCAAACTGTAATGATACTACAGACCTTCCTCCCTTCTTTGTTTTTGTGTGTGTAGGAGCCTGTCTTCCACTGTCTTACCTTCACTTTGAGATGAAGGGCAAAGCAGAGGAAGAGAGAAAGTAGAGATGGCAGGCTTACAGTTCTGCCTGCACATCTGTCTTATTTCTCTCAAACCCCACAACATTCAAGGGAACACAGAGGCCGCCCGAGTAGAAAAGCAACCTCAGAGATAAACATTAACACACACAGAGGTGTGCTGATTTTGCCTGACAGGACACACAGACATCATTATGTGCACATAGCAACCATGCTCATTGGAAAAAAGGGCATTATGACATGTAACTTATCTGACTTAACAGTAGATATGGTTGTGTCAGTATAATACAAACATAAAAACTCAATAGTGCTCTCTGGTGCTTGCCCAATCTGTCTCTCTTCTTTTTATTGATCTCTCTGTAACATAAGAGCTGAGGTTACAGCTCAGCAACTGAGGACTCTGTAACATAAGAGTCCTTGGACGTTTAGGCTTCTACTCAAGACAGAACAGTGATCATAGACTATAATGTGGCCTGATGCTGTACAGTTCATTCTAATAAGTACTCCCCAAAGGAGATGTCTCCTAATCATGAGGAATGATTTAATAATTAATGTTGTTATCATGTCAGTAATTGTATGTGGCATTCCTATCTCAGCCCTGGCAAATAGATGAGGGGGAGCTAAATCGTTCACCTCCAGTTCGACTGCAATGCAGTTGCGTCCGTCCATTAGTGAGGGGTGACTTCTAGTAACCTTGTAGTATACACGCACTAAAAAAATACGTGACTGGTCTCTCGTAGCATATTGTAAAGACCAGAGTTCCTCCGATCAAACTCGGACGCACCAGAGATGCAGAGTTGTTTGTGCTCAACATGTTGGTTAGTGAGTGGATAACTGAGTGAGCTCCACTGGTTACAGAGGAGTGAAAACGGAGGTTGAGTAGCCTATTAGCTTGAGCTCACCATGTAGTGCAGATCTAAATATATGGATAATATCCTTGCAAGCGCACATTCTATATGGGTATTAACATTGTCATTTTATTAGCCTGTATATAGTAGCCTAGGCCATTCAGTAGCAGCCAAAACAACAATTACGCACGCGCGCACTTACCCCCCACCCCCACACCCCAAACAACCTAGCCAATGCTCTACTACCTCTTCTCTTCTGCCCCCGTTCAGTAAGGGCGCTTCTCCGGTCACCGCAGGCATTCTTTCGTTCCTCACAAGCTATGATTTGACCGTGAGCATCGGGATCTATCCGAGACTCCCACGATCAGGGGGTCCAGTGTCCGGACCGCCCCGCATGACAACTCAAGCCCCATGTCCGAATTCGATTCTCCGAAAGCAAACGTCTTCGAGTATCAAGTATTCCTCTTGCCAGGTTATTAACACAGCTCCTAGCATTGCCCCAACGGATTGATTCGATCCTGTCCTGCGGTTCTTGTCACACGACGACCGCGGGACATGGCAAAAACCCGTTTCATGTGTAGTTTCTCGGGTGTCTGTTATGTCACCGTATGTTGTTTTATTGCTAATGTATTGCTGTAATCTATTTATCTACAGTAGCTCCAGGCTCCAACATGGACCATCCAGCGGGGAAGATAGATGAGGAAATACTGTACGTTAAATCACAACCGAGACATCGCGTTATTATTTGGTAGGCTACCTCCTGACGATGCAGCTATGGTCTGTCAAGTACGATAGCACGCTATTTATCCGTAGGCGTAAATGGATCCTCATCCCACCATTCAGATATTATGATTGGCAGATAATTTCGTTCACCCTCCTCCTCGCGCGTTTGGTCATCTGTTTATTCCGGTTTTCACCTGCACATTTAATCGTCGACGGTTAGCGCTGACGTCACTGAGTACGGACATAAACGCGCACCATTTTCTAAAAGGCCTACATTTCAATTAGTTGCGGTGACAATATTGTAGTCATTTAACTCCCGATATACGTTTTGTGAGCAAATACTGCTTCTTCAGTCTGAAACCTTTCACATCGCCCACGTTCCACAACCAACTAGTTCCATGGCATGGGTCTACGTGCAGAAATGGGACAGAACCAAGAATGTGTGGACCTGACACTTACAATTTTCAGCGTATGCCCGTGCGATGCCTCCACTTAACTGTGGCTATATTGTGCTGTCAAATGTAAAATATGCACATTATGAATAGGCTAAGTGTTAGTATACTTATGTATCTACAAACATGCTATATCAGTTTTTTATTTTTTAAGTAATATAAAAAGGCGTGCAGGAATGGATAATTAACCATAGGAAAAATGAAACAGCCAACGATAGAAAATGTAAGTGCATTTTCTTTATTTAGACATGAGACAAAAACACCCACAATATATCCATCCACACTTTACCTTCTCTCATAGGCTTCTTCCAACTGGAGCCACCAACATTACTACATACCCCTGACTCCATCTTGTTAAACCCTCAACCAATTTATGTTTAATTAAGCTGTTCTGAAATTTCATCAAGAAAAAAGGAATGCATTTTTGTACACAGCAATTGTCTGGAAGGTCTTGGAAATAACTTCCTGGAATAATGCTGTGTTTTTTTATTTCTACTTGTACGGGAAGCATGTTTGAAAATAACCTAGTTTTAACTACTTATTTGCTAAAGAACAACAAATGTGTCAATAGAGGAATTACCATCAAATAAATTAGGTGTGAACAAAGTGCATAAATTGACAAGTTTACCCAGCAAGTAACAAGTATTTTTGCTGCACCGCTATGACACCTGCTTAACTGTTTGTGACCAATAAACTTTGATTTTTCACTCAAGTTTCTCTTTGCTCTGCCTGATCCATACACCATCATACAACAGACATACCCAGTCCTCATCTGTTTAAAAAATATCCTCCTTAATGATTTCATTGTGTAAACCACATTTTGTTTGTTCTTCATTCGTTTGGAAATTGCAAGGACAATCTTGGAAATGTTGACGCAAAGCTTCATCTATTTTGTCATAATCCTTCATCACAAATTGAGACTTGTCTATGTTTGTTCTTCATTGTGAGAAGTGGAATGATAACCACAATTTTAAACCATGAAATAGCATACTTGATCTTTCTCCCCACAACAAGATACCCTCCACCCCATCTTATTTGTACTCTAAACCCCCCACCCAATTCCTTCTCATTCTGGAATCAACAACCATACCCCCGGGACTTAAATTTTGTTTTTTTTCTTTCCCTGCAGGCCTCAGTTGACAGAGTGGATTTATACAGGCCCACCTTCAAGGGTGACCACTGATGAGCCTCCAAGCTTCTCTGCTAAGGTGCGCCGATCTTTGATGTCCTCCAAACCGTTAACTTGCCATTCATGCTTGATACCTAGAAATGAGCAAAGTGGTCAAATGTGTAAACAAAACAAATGAAAGCACACTAATCATCAGTTAGATTTTTTTTCAACCTAAAGCGTTAAGCTCACCTGTGAATTTCTTCTTAATGGCATCCTTTGAGCTGGCATAGATCATTTTGCTCTTCAGTGGAGCACCTTCTGGGGCCCTGCGATACAAAGGAAACAGAAAATATTACCAAAATATTCTGTCTTTATATCAGCAGAATTGACTAGTTGTAATCATCAAATTAAGTCGACTTAAACCCAGTGCTTAACAGTTGACACTCACCAGAAGATGAAGACAAGGTCCTCCTTCTTGGTCTCCTTGGTCTCATAGGTTGCATCATAGAGGGCGTAGCGACAGTCGTCTGCAGGCAGCATCTTGACAAAGTGCAGGTAAGGGTCTGCGATGGTGGTACCCACATCACCGGTCAGAATCTCTTTACCTGCTTCAAGGACAATGTGCTTCTTGTCCTCGCTGAGACAGAACAGCACTGCCTTCTTCCTCTTCTTCTTCTCATCCTCATTCGCCTGGGCCTTACGGACCTTCATCTCATTGAAGACTGTAATAACTTCATCAGTCACTGTCACCCCAGAGGCCTAAGAGGAGAAAACAAGTTGAATGCATCATGTACCCAAGAGGTCAATGAATGAGATCTCCCAGCTTTGGTCTGCATGTTTGGACTGAAGTTTAAAACAGTTTGCAGGGCTTTAAATGGCTTGTTTTTCCAGACTAAACGATTGCTGATATCTTCAGCCCCGTCGACTAATCATTAAGCAAACACTGTTAGTGGGCACACTGGGATAAGGATGTTGATAAATCACTATGATCATTTCACACTTGCACTGTTCAGAGCAGTCGACTTTACATTTTAAAGAAAACATTTGGAACAATTGTTAGTTAGGTCAGTACTTGAATGATTGAAATACAAGGATGGTGTGTGCCAAAAGTATTCTACATTTTTTCCTCAAAATTGCAAAAGATGAGCCACAAGTCAAACAAACAAACTCAGAGGGTTGTGTCAGAACAAAAGATACCTATTCATATAGCAAATAGAAAGACAGCAGAGGGTGCTTTTACTGTTCCTGAAATCAATACCTTGGACAAACTGACTAAGTGAAACATACCCTACATTTTCACAATCATCCACTTACATTCCAAAACAATCTCTAAAAAGAGCCAGGGAAAACTTTGAAAAGAGAATGTTAATCTCAAGAAAATACATTTCAGTTCCATTTCTAGTGGTATGAAGATGATTTGGTTGCTGGCAGCTAACTAGCTAGAATGTTATTACCAAGGTGGAAGAAATACACTTCACTAAGACCATATGTAGGGTGTCCAATCAAAAACATTTTGACCAATGGATAAAATGTTATGTAGATGATCCTCTGAAACAACCAATGGTCCAAACCTCATGTATCTTATCATAATCCGTTCAAAATGTATTGAGTTTTTACCCTTACAGGATGGTCAAAATTATGGCAACCAAATCAGGAAAAAAGTGGTACTAAATCAGGGGGGAAACCAGACTGGATTCTGAGTGAGAATTAAGGCTACCTGACAGGTTTACCATTGAAATCATCATAAAACAATAAGAGGTAAGATAGATATCGATTGAGACATTTTAGTATACACTGTTCGTATTAACGCAAAGTTCCTGTATTTTTCTCCGGAATGTCAGAGCACTGTGCCTACCCGAAAACCTTTTACATTTAATTCAGCTAGTGTCATGCCAACTTTTATATTTGCGACCAACAACAAAATGGTCAAAAGTTTTTGCGATAAAGCTGCACCGCTCTGTAAACAGAGCTCGGTGCTTTTAATCTGATGCACTTTTATGTTAATTATGTTAGAGAAATACCCCACTGAACAATTCAGAACATGAATAATTACATTTGTCTTGATAAAATCTATTTTATACCATAAGGAAGTGAAATGTCATCACCCAGAGTGGGTGGACACCCTGGCATATTTAACAGGATGTCCACTAGCAAACAAACAGTGTGTTTGCATTGGGAAGTTGGTGCACTTCCTCTTCCCCAAAGCAGTGGTTACAGCGCATTCACTTATGGTGGGTGTGCTGAAGCAGAAAACCATACTCAGTGTTAGAAACACACTGGCGTGCCGTTGTCAGCGCAAGTCAAGGGAGAAGGAAATTGTGTCAGGGTTCGATGCCATGGCTTCCTAGTTTGATGGAGCTACTAACCAATTCTCAATAATCATTCTCAACAATTGTCACCGAAATTGTTAAAGTGAACATACGCAGTCAACAAGATACCGTTGAACAAAATCCATTGACATGTCATAATCTACGAACATTGTTAGGTAGCTAGCAAGCTTTGACGGCACACTTCCTTGTACTTGCAGTAAGGGTGGGGTCGGCTGAAACGGGAGGTAACGTTAGCTACCGGTACTAGCTAGCTGGCAGTAAATGTTAGCGGGTGAGGCGTTAGACGAGTGTCAGGCTAGCATCGTCTTACTCAAACATTTGTCACGTTAAAGCAATTGTCAATTCCAATCAACACCAAATGGTGGATAGCGTACCGTTCGTTTGCTAACATAACTGTGCCATCTGAAGTAATCTAGCTAACTACGTATACTAACTAGTTAGCTTGCTAGCTAATTTAGCCATCCGGTTAGCACGAGGCCTAGTTAGCTTAACTAATACTAATGATACTGTTAGGTCATGGTTGAGAGGAAATGCCGAGGGGCCAGGTGATACCTAGTTAACTCTGACCATGAATGACAAATGGCGGTTTAGTTAAATGCTAATTGTTGAAGCAGGTTAGCCAAGTTAAACAGTTAGCTACCAAATGTGGGCTGTTAGCTAGCAAGGTGGTCAATGTTCATCGATTGAAAAACTATGGTGGGGAAATAAATAACTTCATTTTATGATCAGCGGGCCAAGTTACTAACTACCCCTCCCCAAAACAACTACTGTGGGTTGTATATGTAGGATAACAAAATTAGTTATTTGAACCATAAAAGTAACGTTACCATGGTTGGGTCTTTCGTGTATCAGCGTCTGAGTCGAAAATGAAATGTTCGTTCTTCTTGTTGAGTTCACACTAGACCGACGGACACGCGCCTGACGGGCATCAGAACAAAGGGAGCAAGTGTCAACCCAAAGTATCATGGGAATTGTATTTTCATTATAACCCTCCCCCGAACACACACTGACACAATCACAGTATGCACTTGAACGACGTTCAATAGGCTAAACTACAGATCTAGACTGTAACACTCAATGTCCATATAGAATAGAGTATAATAACGTCTCTAGACTATATTAAGAAAAAAACATGTTTAAATCCCTAATGATCTATATGGTGAAAATACAAGTTTGCGCGCATTAAATCAGCTTTTAAAAAGTATGTCCAATCCAATTTATCTCTTACAATCAATTCACTGTATGCATTTTTGACAGACACAGGGACTGACGTGTCTGTCTCTCCCATACATCAGTCATTCATTCGCAATGAGAAGGTTGGCTAAACTCACTTCCAAATAAGGAAACGAACGGCAGTAGGGCCAATGCGCGCCTCGTGCACACCCTGCGGTTCGCGGTATCTATATCTCCATATATGGCCATTAGGGCATTTCGTTCAGATCTAGACCAAGACAGACGAGTACTTGCTGTGCAATATAAACGACAGACTCAAACCAGAGCAAAGCGAGTAAAAAAGAGGAAGAGGAAGAGAGAGAGAGAGAGAGAGAGAGAGAGAGAGAGAGAGAGAGAGAGAGAGAGAGAGAATAAACTACTAGGTAAAATACCACAGTGTGCCATCACACCAGCAAGAAAATGGCAACAAGTGAAGCACAAACACCCTTGTAAATACAACCCATATTTATTTTCCCTTTTGTACATTGTTACACTAAAAATAGCCCTATTATAACATTTGAAATGTCTCTTATTTTTAAACTTGTGTGTGATCTTTACTGTTCGGTTCAGATTGTTTATTTCGCTATTGTTAATAATCGATTTTACTTTCTTTGACAATGTGAACACATGTTTCCCACGCTGATAATGGCTTTTTTAATTGACTTGAGAGAGAGTGAAAAGGAGCGTGACTACTGGGAGGTGTTCATTCGTTGTCTTATAGCACCACCAGTTTTTCCACACATCCATACATTGGACTAGACATCTTCTGTGGATAAAATTAAGGGATGATAATTGTAGCTATATAACACAATACATTCTCTTAAATTCACTGTGTTGATATATAAGATTGTTCACGAGATAGGCCTGATATGGCCTAATTTACCAGTAGGCCTAGCGATGAGACTGCTATCAGAGACGGAAGAGGAAGCGATACATCTCAGTCCATTTTTTCTGGCTCTTATACAGACCCAGCAGCTATTGCATTGGTGTGAATGGGAGAACCACCCCTTCAGTAGACCGGAACTGTGACAATGTTTTCAATGGTAAACGGCCTGAGTAAGACATCTTTATGTATCCACCATCTTTGAAGCGATCATGCTTGCTTGCCATGATGTTACTTTTTGTGCCACTGCAGTCTCCGTAGACATCGAAACATGGCGGCGTCCTACAAACGAGTTATGTAGCTTGTGTCCAGCTATGTTCTGATTGAAAAAAGTCAAAGGGTTCCATAAAAAACTGACAGTAAGAAAAATGACATTTCGGTATTTGTTAAGCGGTATATCGAAGTGTTGGTCTAGTCTTGCACGTCATCGATTATCAAACGTTTCGCGATTGCGGAACCTTAGCGAAGTGACACCGAGAGCGATATTGAGCCATCCATCACATACACCATCGTCGACATGCACTGGCATGAGCAATGGCCACCTATATAGCCGTGTAAGAGTAGCATACAGTTTGGGGAGAGAGGGTGCCATATGGGCAACAGATACGTTGTGTTTTGGTCTGTTATCAATCCGCTCAAGAGTGAACGCACAAAAACGGTACTTTCATGTTATGAAGAAACTGCACCAACAGGTGCCTCTTTTCCGCCCTCTTTCTACATCGACAGCAGTTGCAAAAGACGTGATTCTGTTTGAGCACGACCGAACAAGGTTCTTTCGCCTCTTAGCAGTCTTCTGTGGTGGTCAGTTTCTTTTTTGGACATACCTGGCCCACTTCGCCTTTACTGGTCTTCGAGACACTGGTGGAAGTGGTTCTGGTGGGAGACATGTCTCCACTACTGGCTTGGCAGGACTTTGGAGTTTCGATATGAACCTGGGATCTAATGCTTGGAGATATGGATTCACACTGGCATGCCTTGTTATTGGTATGTGTCAGAATTAAGTGTGCAAAATACTGGCACTATTATAAATTGAGGCACCTATACCTGTGTGTGATTGTATTAATACTTTTCTCTCTCTCTCTTAGGTGGAGGGATCATGGGACTTGGTGCTCTGTTCTGCCGGCGTTCTGTCAGCCAGGTGATTCTACATAAGGGGGGCGGGATGGTCACCGTGTCGACACAGTCACCCCTGGGACCAAACAAGGGACAGAGAATTACTGTACCCTTGTCACAAGTGGCCTGTTACGCCCACAGACAAGAGTCTCCTACTTTCATTCCCCTCAGGGTGAAAGATCGCAAGTTCTACTTTCTTTTGGACAGAGACGGCACACTGAATAATCCCCAACTGTTTGATGTTACAGTTGGGGCATATCGATCATTCTAGGTGTGTCAAGATAACAGAATGTGACATGTCCCCCATTGTCAATGCAACATTGTGTCAGTACAAAGGGGTTGATTGGAATGAAGTCAACAATCTGTTGGCTAAAGTTCTCAACATAAACCATTGATTAAGTTTGCAAAAACTGTGTTGGCCTTTTGTAATTAATTTGACAACAAATAAGATATAGATATTAATAAACTGTGGATGTAAAATAAAAATAAAAATGTTTCCAGTGCATTGAAGTGGATCATTTTCAACACTATTCACCACCTCCAAACCAAAAATACACATTTTCAGTCAGTATTTCTATTCTGGGATGAAGATTGTTGTAACTGTAACTAAAATCTGCATCTGATAGTAGATGATCTTAGCAAAAAGGTGTGATGGGTCCATACTCAAAAATATATATGCAAATATATTGCATAAAGGCTTTGCCACCTTATTCAGTGTGTAGATGATCTTAAAAGGCGTACATATTTGACCTGGCTAAGACTTTGAGTTAAAGATTAGTTTGAGATAACATTAGATAATCTCTCCTGGCTCAGTTCCCCACATACCCCCTCATTGAGACGGGGTGGAGTGACTAGTTACCCTCAATCCCCATTGAGATTGAGGAGTTACTGTAGTTGCCCCCATCTCCCTTTTGTGTGCAATCTCCACTCCACTTCCAACAGCTGTCACTGAACATACTGAATGATCTACAAATAGTAATGAGTAGTTATTTATGATGCATGGTAATTTGTAGATCAAACAGTCTGCAGTCACCTGCAGTGTCGGCTGAAATGTTGAACAAGCCCAATATTTTGCATGTATTGGCCTAGACCTTGCTCCTGAAGTTGATCCTGGATCAATAATGATTTCCTACTTCATCCACTTCATCCTAAGAAAGACTTACAACTGGGAAACTGGAAGTTGGGTTTTTCAAAACATCACCATCATGCATTATTGCTTCTAATCTACCCAAATAGGGGTCATGTAAAAACAACAGATCATTATTGTCATCTTTTAATCAAAACAGTGTAAAAACATGAGGGTTTTCACAATTACAATAACGTTTTGGACAATTGTTTTTTTTTTTGTATTACAAATACTATGACATGCTATAAGGGGCACAGACACGACTTAGAAAATGCTCACCAGCTCAAAGGATAGGATAGATAATGCTTTGATATTCAGAGAGAAAAGTGATATTGAATGGAGGGAAATAAACACTATTTGTGTGAAGAACAATATGACAAAACTGCAAGGGAAAATTGAACATGTGCCATGCAAACTAATAAAAGAGAACTGAAGAAAACAAATTCCCATCATCAGTCAATATCAAACAGTTCGAGATAAAGCATTCCCGTGTCGGATGTACAGCATGTTGCTTATTTCAGAACCATGGTCAGCTCCCGTCATATTGAATGCACGATAAGAACGTGGCCTGTGATATTTTGCTAGAAATCTATAACATAGCAAACGACCCATTCCCCTTTTATGTGACCTGAGGTGACATTTACAACATATTTGATAGAAGAGGTTTGTTGGTACCATCTCATTCATCGGGGGAACAGACTAGAAGAGGATCTGGACTACCGATGCTCCCAGCGCTGGAACTTCCGTCTCCAAAGTCCCGGGCCACAAAATACTGTAAACTCAACTCGGACGACCCGCCAGGACTGGAATCACCTCTGCTGACACAACCCTCCTCCAGAACAACACACAGTTCTTTGAGATCGAAATTCTCCTTTACCAATCCATCTTGCACTCGTTCCAAATCAGCTAACTTCTTCAGATGTCCACCCACGTCCTCACGCATCACTTTGGCTGCGTTGTGTCCAAAAAGTTGCCAATCTCGGGAAAGCGTTTTTATTTTCATTCTGTCATCATCCAGGAAACTACATAGTTCTCGCAGTTCTTGGTTCTCCTCCTGAAGCCTATTATTGACTACTTTGAGTTCCCTGATTTCGAGTAAATGCTCCTGCAGTTGTTTATTAACCTCTTTAATTAACCGCCCTCGCTGTATAAGAGCTGTCATCTTGTTGGCCTCCTCTTGGCGCAACCTGGCCACGATGTCTTTTTTGGAGAATGACATCAAATCCTCGTCGGACATTTTAGAGAGCTCTCGCTTGTCAATCTCGCTGTTGCTGCACATTTTGTGTCATTTACTGTAGGCTTGGCGTCATGTGAGTGCGGCTCAACGACTATGCATGGAAAATATGGCAATTTGCAAAAAAATAAACAGTAATAAAATAGGTAATGGAATGCTTACAAAATTATGATTTAAATTGTGATGCCCTGATCCTCAACGCTACCGAGTATGTCTTGCAAAACAAGCCTTTGCCCACATTGCCTCTGTCATTGTCATTTTCACGACACGAAGTGAAACGAGCGTTTTATGTAGCGCTTTATGCGATTTGTATCGATGCCTCTTCTAAAGCGCGTAATACATCCCTCTTAAAAATGGCCAGTTAAGAAGAACATAATTCGTCACCAGTAGGCTGATGTTGATGTAAAAAATACACTGTATTTTCTCACTTTCGCCAGGGTGGCGCTCAAGTCCTGTCCACAGAAAGATAAACGCGCAGTTATATTTGGACAGAGGAAACAATGCGCATACAGATTTGTGGAACAAACCAGCATATTAGTCGGGCCCAGCGGAGAAACCCTGAGAGGACCCGGCTCCTTGGAGTGGCCCTTCCTCTGAGGCTGTACTGGGTCAAGATAAGAACATTTCACCAGTGGTACCCAACCCACTAGCGGCACCTTTTTTCGGTTATCAGGAAGTGCATTCTGCATTACTTAGCTCACTTTGCAACCTTATTGCCCTGTGGTCTCCGCTCGAGGTCGCACCTGGTTTGGCATGTCCAGGTTTTTGATTTGTTTTCCCTGTACTCTTTCCCATTGTTGGGTGTTGGGGTCCTGTCTACAGGCCCCTTCATTTCTAGGTTTCTTGCCCGCTATATATACATTCTTTATTGCTTACAGAGCCAATCCTTATCCCTGGGTTACGGATCTGACTTGCCCATTTCCTTATAGGTTTCTTGCCCGCTATATGTCTATTTTTACTGCTGGCACGGCCCCATGGCTTGGGCCTTAAACTTGTCTTAGTACTCATCCCCATTAATGGGTGTTGGGGCCCGGTCTGAGGGACCCTTTTTTTATATGTTTCTTGCCCGCTATATACATGTTTTTATTGCTGGCACGGCCCCATAGCTTGGGCCTTAAACTTGTCTTTGTACTCATTCACCATTATTGGGTGTTGGGGTCCTATCCAAAGGCCCCTTTGTTTATACATTTCTTGCCCGCTATATATACATATTAGTAGCTATATGATGTTGTGGCCCTCCGTTAAGAAATATATCCGTACTCAGAGAGTGTTTAGTTTAGGCAAATATAATGGAACAACTATAAATATTGGCATAGACCACCTTCTTAGCCCACTACCTTTTCTCCCATGCAGCAGACACTCCCACCTTGAACTGTTAACATAGGAACGTTGCTGATTTCAGCACCATGGACAGCCCCAGAATTTTGCTAATTTCAAAACCATGGAACGTTCCATAAATTTGTCAATTTCAGGACAATGGGCAGTGCCCGTCATATTGCGTGCGATAAAGACTTCCCTTCAAATAACTCGTCCAGTCATATTTTGCTAGAAAACGGTGCAAACCCACCCCCGGAAAAAACAATTTCTCCACAGCAGTAGATGGCAGTAAAGTGCCTTGTATCCAATGTGCTATTCTCTAGAGATATCCAGCAAAGAGAAACAAAGTTGCGCTTTCTGTTGTGGATTTTGAGAGGAGCCACAATTTACTTGTCAGCGACACCATCTGTCGTTTCGCTTTTATTTTACAATAAGGATAGCGTTTTTAAGCAGTGTATACTGTTCTTTTGAATGCAGGTCTATGCAAATTCGATACGCTCTTTTTACTCCAATTCTTTGCAGAACCCAACGTTTTAACTGCGCAATAAATAATACGCGTTTGCAGATGCTGTTTACCCAAACGGTGCCTGGTGCAATATATTTGCTGGCTACGGTTTCCCCTCGACTTGACAGATACATAACACTAGTTAAAGGTAAAGTATAATTATTTGTTATTCCTAAAATGGCTATGTTACATAATGGCACAATATAGTGACCCGGTGTGACTACCCTTTTAAATGGGTCATCGATCCTTGACTGTTAATGCCAGCTTCACCTAGAAACATGACCCTCAGTGGATCAACTTTGCAGTATATCAATAGTGAGGCATAATGTGAGTGTATATATATATATATATATATATATTTATTTATTTATTTATTGTCACACACACCGGATAAGTGCGGTAAAATGTGTTGTTTTCCAGGGTCAGCCATAGTTGTACGGCACCCCTGGAGCAAATTAGGGTTAAGTGCCTTGCTCAAGGGCACATTGACAGATTTTTCACTTTGTCTGCTAGGTTATTCAAACCAGCGACTTTTCGGTTACTGGCCCAACGCTCTAACCGCTAGGTTACCCGCTGCTCTGTAGATATAAAAGGCTACCAAGAATATTCTGATTGTGTGTAGACTACTCTTTTTAACTACTAGGCATAGCCATTCTTAAATTAACTCTCTGCAGTCTTTTTGGTTCCTCATTAGCCTACAAGATGTCTATGGAACTGGATGTGTTTGTGGGGAACACAACTATCATGGATATGGAAGTCTATCAGCTTTGGTTGGACGGTCTCACCGGTTTGTCTCTATCCTATTTTGTTGAGACTTTGGAATGACATGGCTGTGGTGACACTGCACTGTGTGACAGAGGAATGTATTGATTTCAGGAATGTATTGAAATCACAGATGCCTACACAATTGAATGGCAATGACCAGACCGTGACATCATTTACATCCTATTGTCTCTCTCCCATCTCTGCCTTGCTCTCCCTCACAGTGAGTGATGCAGTAAAGGTGCGGATGGATGAGGGGGCATTATTGGAGTGTGAGGCGAATCCAGAGGTGCTGACCAGCGATACCATGGACCAGTTTAGAACCTTCCAGATGTGTGAGCGTCTTTTACACTCCCCCACCAAACTGGGCAGTCAGCTGCTGTATCAGATCCCGGCACAGAACCAGATAATTCTCATTGAAAGGTGTGTATTCAATTCCATAAATTGTTTTTGTTCTCAAAGCCAAGGGCAATTTGTGTGGAAACTTAGAAATAGACACAGGGCCAGTAGTGGTTGGTGCCATTCAAAATTAGGGAGGATTATTTGTTTTAATGAGCATGTCCATATTTGTATTACAGCATATGACTGTCATTTATATTCCATTCACCCAGCTCAATGTAAGTAACATTGATAGGTTCAGGCTACTGATACAAACATTTTCCCTATACCCATCATGAGGTTGCTACAACCTAGCCTACAAATGACATATAGGTGCACAGGTCGAGAGACACATAGAATAAGCAAGGTGACAGACAGAGATTCATTCAATACTGCTTCTAGCTGATCTGGGGTGTAATCATTAATCCAAACAGTTATTGGACAAATTCAGGTAGTTCCCTCCCAGTTTCCTTCCATTTAAGACACGTTTTACAACATAATCAGCAGAATGAATACACCCCTGATCACACACAGTTCGCTTTCAAAGCAGCCACATACAGCATCATCACTTTGCTCATTGTATAATTCCTTCTCGCATCTATGTACTCTCCTCTCACCTTTTCCCTTAGTTTGTGGACTTTAGGGCACAACACAACAGCTGTCTGTGACCAGGTGCAAAAAACTCTCCAAGCCAAGCCTTCATACCATGTCCGCTAAAAGCTAAACAGTCTACATCGTTGTCAATACATTAACGTTATAGTCAAAAAACTAGAACTAACACATTAGTTAATCCACAATCCAATCCATGTGTACAATCACGCAGTACAGTGTAATGTTACAGCTAGCAGTTTAGTAGTTACACTGGCAGGCCCCGTTGGCAATAAATTAATACAATCGAAAGCTTACCTTGATTGGAAGAGTTGTCGTGTTGGATATTCTAAGCCAGCTAGCTAACATAAATAGCATTCCTCTCTGTTTGAGTCAGGTTGTTGAGTAGGCTAAATTAGCCGCATTAGCTAAGGAAGTGAAAGGTAAATGAAGAAGAAAAAAACACTATGAAATATAGCTACAGTATATCTCTCCCTCTCTCTCTTTATTTCTTTCTCTCTCTCTCCTGCTTGTCCTTCATTGTTTGTTTAAGAAATTAATTTGTTCAAAACTGTTCAGCTATTGTATTTTTCTCTTTGAGTCAACTACTCACCACATTTTATGCACTGCAGTGCTAGCTAGCTGTAGCTTATGCTTTCAGTACTAGATTCATTACTCTGATCCTTTGATTGGATGGACAACATGTCAGTTCATGCTGCAAGAACTCTGAAAGGTTTGAGGACATCCTCTGGATGTTAGGTGTATAAAATCGAGCACACAGCCATGCAATCTCCATAGACAAACATTGACAGTAGAATGTCCCGTAATGAAGTGTCTTTCAGCGTGGCAACGTCATAGTACACCACCGTTTCAACAAATCCGTTCATCAAATGTCTGCCCTGCTAGAGCTGCCCCGTCAGCTGAAAGTGCTGTTATTGTGAAGTGGAAATGTGGAGGAGCAACAACGGTTCAGCCGCGAAGTGGTAGGCCACACAAGCTCACAGAACGGGACCGCCGAGTGCTGAAGCGCGTAAAAATAATCTGTCCTCGGTTGCAACACTCACTACCGAGTTCCAAACTGCCTCTGGAAGCAACATCAGCACAATAACTGTTCATCAGGCACTTCATGAAATGGGTTTCCATGGCCAAGCAACTGCACACAAGCCTAAGATTACCATGCACCATGCACTTGCCCGCCATTGGACTGTGGAGCAGTGGAAACGTGTACTCTGGAGTGATGAATCACGATTCACCATCTGGCAGTCTGACGGACAAATCTGGGTTCGGTGGATGCCAGGAGAATGCATAGTACCAACTGTAAGGTTTGGTGGATGAGGAATAATGTTCTGGGGCTGTTTTTCATAGTTCGGGCTAGGCCCCTTAGTTCCAGTGAAGGGAAATCTTAACACTACAGCATACAATGACATTCTAGATGATTTTGTACTTCCAACTTTGTGCTTCTAACAGTTTGGGGAAGGCCCTATCCTGTTTCACCATGACAATTCCCCCGTGCACAAAGTAAGGTCCACACAGAAATGGTTTGTTGAGATCAGTGTGGAAGAACTTGACTGGCCTGCACAGAGTCCTGACCTCAATCATCAAATCAAATCAAATTTATTTATATAGCCCTTCGTACATCAGCTGATATCTCAAAGTGCTGTACAGAAACCCAGCCTAAAACCCCAAACAGCAAGCAATGCAGGTGTAGAAGCACGGTGGCTAGGAAAAACTCCCTAGAAAGGCCAAAACCTAGGAAGAAACCTAGAGAGGAACCAGGCTATGTGGGGTGGCCAGTCCTCTTCTGGCTGTGCCGGGTGGAGATTATAACAAAACATGGTCAAGATGTTCAAATGTTCATAAATGACCAACATGGTCGAATAATAATAAGGCAGAATAGTTGAAACTGGAGCAGCAGCACAATCAGGTGGACTGGGGACAGCAAGGAGTCATCATGTCAGGTATTCCTGGGGCATGGTCCTAGGGCTCAGGTCCTCCGAGAGAGAGAAAGAAAGAGAGAATTAGAGAGAGCATATGTGGGATGGCCAGTCCTCTTCTGGCTGTGCCGGGTGGAGATTATAACAGAACATGGCCAAGATGTTCAAATGTTCATAAATGACCAGCATGGTCGAATAATAATAAGGCAGAACAGTTGAAACTGGAGCAGCAGCACAGCCAGGTGGACTGGGGACAGCAAGGAGTCATCATGTCAGGTAGTCCTGGGGCATGGTCCTAGGACTCAGGTCCTCCGAGAGAGAGAAAGAGAGAAGGAGAGAATTAGAGAACGCACACTTAGATTCACACAGGACACCAAATAGGACAGGAGAAGTACTCCAGATATAACAAACTGACCCTAGCCCCCCGACACATAAACTACTGCAGCATAAATACTGGAGGCTGAGACAGGAGGGGTCAGGAGACACTGTGGCCCACTCCGAGGACACCCCCGGACAGGGCCAAACAGGAAGGATATAACCCCACCCACTTTGCCAAAGCACAGCCCCCACACCAGTAGAGGGATATCTTCAACCACCAACTTACCATCCTGAGACAAGGCTGAGTATAGCCCACAAAGACCTCCGCCACGGCACAACCCAAGGGGGGGGGGGGGGCGTCAATCCCATCAAGCACCTTTGGGATGAATTGGAACACCGACTGCAAGCCAGGCCTAATCACCCAACATCAGTGTCCAACCTCACTAATGCTTTTGATGTTGAATGGAAGCAAGTTCCCCAGAAATGTTCCAACATCTAGTGGAAAGCCTTCCCAGAAGAGTGGAGGCTGTTATCACAGCGAAGGGGGAGAAACTCCATATTAATGCCCATGATTTTGGATCTTGTTCAACGAGCAGGTGTCCACATACCTTTGGTCATGTAGTGTAACTACTGAGAACCATGAGCCTCCTAGGGTTTGTATTGAAGTCAACTAGCTGTCCTCCATCTACACCATGGTGCTACCCCAGAGAGTGCTGTTGAGGCTACTTAAGACCTTCATTGCAAAATAGTGTGTTTTAATCAGTTATTTGATGAGGTGTGAATATATTTAGTATAGTTTTATCCAAAAAGGATAACTTTTATGTTTCTCTATTTTTATGAAATTCCCTTAGTAGGATGATCCTCCCCTTCTTTCTCTGAGGAACCTCCACTGCTCAGGACCATATGCAAATCCAAATAGTGTGTGTGTGCGTATTAGCCCTTCCTCCCCATGTTTTAGAGCTAACCAGTGTGTTGTTTGTTTCTGCAGGTACTATGAATTTGACAGTGTGTTTGCCAGAGAGGTGCTGGGGAAAAAGCTCTCCAAAGGGACCAAAAAGGACTTGGATGACATCAGCTGTAAAACAGGGATCACACTGAAGAGCTGCAGGAGACAGGTGAGACTAACACAAACACCACACTCATTGAGAAGGGGCTACATTAATATAGCGTGACTCCTGACTGTATTAACACACAACTCCCAGCTTGAGAAGAACCTGTCACTCAAGAGCAGCTTACATGCAAAAGGACAGGCCAGGACCTTACCTGGACAGCACTGCTCTGTAATTTAATTATCTGTCCAGTTTAAGCACTGTCATGCAGAGGGATTTGCCTGCCAACGGTGGGGCTTTTATAGTGAGGTCATGATCAGAAATACAATATATAGAGCATACCAACACGAAGCACATCTCTGTCTGTCTGTATGTCTGTCTGTCTGTCTGTCTGTCCCTTTGTCCGTCTTACTGTCTTTCTCTCCAGTTTGACAATTTCAAGCGGGTGTTCAAAGTGGTGGAGGAGCTCAAGGGCCCACTAGTGGAGAACATACAGCGTCACTTCTTGCTCTCCGACACACTGGCAAGGTGGATACAAGAACAGAGTGGGAGGAATAAGGAAGGAGAAACAGAAATGGTGTAGCGAAATAAATCTGTCAACCATAACTCTAGTAATATTTATATATTCACAGGGAATAGCATACATGCGTCTTTGTTTGTAGACATTGACTTAATGGTTTATAGAATGATGGATGAAAAAAGGATAATTGCCTGTGATAGTTTCCTTGGGTTCAGGCCCTCCAACCTACAGTGCCTCCCTCTCACTTTTTTCTCTATCCCTGCAGGGACTATGCTGCCATTGTGTTTTTTGCAAACAGCCGCTTTGAGACAGGAAAGAGGAAGCTGCAGTACCTCTCATTCCAAGACTTTGCCTTCTGTGCAGGCCAGCTCATCAGTTACTGGACAATAGGAGCAATGGGTAAGATGCATCACTTTGACCAGTCACTGATGGCACAATGCAGCTAAATGTAGAACACAATGTAAAGAAGTCAGTCCCGGGGGAAACAAATCATAACGTAGAAATAATTATTTGAACCCAAAGCTCTTGTCAAAAACAGTTTTATTTGGCCCGTGGAAGTAGTTACGTTATGACAGGGGTCTACAACAGATCGATTGCGATCTACCAGTAGCTTATGAGTAGCTCGCCAAACAATTCTGTGTTCCACCGCAAACTGTCATAACGTATCGGACACCGCAAGCTTCCAGCTACTATCTAACATAGAACCCCTGGTTAGCCACTATTGGCTTAAAAAGCCAAACCTAACACAATATCTGACCAATTCCATCAATATTTCCCCTTTAGGTCTGTGTGGTGCCGGCATTTGTCAATCACTCCTTTTGTAGCCAGTAGTGATGGCTCGTTCGCAAACAGCTTTTTTGAACAGCTGTTTTTGGTGAACGCCAGAAGCCGAATCACATATGTGAAAAATAAGTTAATTTGGCTCCCTGATTTGCATACTTTTACTATTTGAGCTCCAGACATCGATTATCTGCAGATCAATTCTAAAAACGTTCTGTGAAGATGCTAAATCCTCAGTGCATAACAATATAATGAGGAGAGAGCCTCATTGTGGTTCACACTATTTTTTTCAGTGCGTAAAATGTTATCTTACTTTTTTTTTTGCAGGCCATCTAATAATTAGGTCAGGTTAACATTTATTTGAACTCACATTTCACAATATGATATAATGCTAGGCAACGTTTTATGCTTCAAATTAGAGATATTAAAGCCGTTTGGGAGCCAAATGAATGGCTATTTTCAGTGAACGAAGTCAAACTATCGGGCTTTCAGAAAAGACTCGAAATGCCCATCCATAGTAGCCAGTTGACGTGATAACCATCTTGTGGTTTGACAGAAATACTTAACATTTATTTCAGAAGGTTTTGTGTAAACTGCGAAATAGGCTTACCTGGCAGAGGTATGTCATGAGTAAGTACTGTATATTATTTGCAAACTTTGCCATGAAATGAGCAGCAGTAGTACAGAACCATCGCTAGACCGGCATATTAGACTGCACACTAGATGTGCAATTAAATTAAAGGGCCAGATGCGCATTTAAAGGGGAATTAGACTCACAAATCTAAATATGTTAGTTTTCTTCAAGACCCCCACAAAATGGTATTATGTTGTGATTTAAGCATTGACATCAACGCAGAACATCCAATGTCGTTGTTTCTCTATGAACAATTGTAATGTTGAGAGTGAAAATCCCCAAAAATCCAAAACCAGGAGAATACACAACTGAATTTGGGGGGGAAAAAATAGATTTTATAGTTTTTAGTTTTTAGTTAACCATTATTTTACCAGGTATTATGACAGAGAACATAGTGCACTACTTTATCTTGTACAATTTTCTCCCGAGCGGCACAGCAGTCTAAGAGGCGCCACTACAGTCCCTGGTTCAAATCCTAGTTAACTTGCCTAATTAAATAAAGGTTAAATAAAAAATGAAACAAATAATAAAAATAAGGACCCCAGAAAGAATTGCAGGGGAAATGAGGAAATTGTTATTTTTTTTTAAGTTAGAGAGAAATGAGTAACTCACATTATTTTTTATTTTAAGTAGCTCTCATGCTAAAAAAAAAAGGTTGGAGACCCCCGCTTTATGAGGTATCAGCGCTGGACCTACTTGGCTTTCTAGCACCATATCCCATTCATTTTTCCCCTCTCTCTTCACAGATAGCATGATGGAGGATATGGATGTTGACCTGGAGAAAGAGTTTCTGAATGAACTGAAAGATCTCAAGGTTTTGGTTAATGACAAAGACATGATGGACCAACATAAAATGTAGGATGGGTGTAACCACGTGTATGAAAATGCTTGTGTGGGTTAATGTTGAGTTCTAAAAACAATTCAGCCGTTGATGTCTTTGCTGGTCCCCCTCTTGACTCCTTTTCTCTCCTCTCCTCGCTCTCTTAGCCTGGTGTGTGCTGCTCTGCGGGGAAAGATCAAAGTCTACAAGTTGATGGAGGTTAACTTCAAAGTGAGCAACTAACTGATAATTGCTATTACTAATGTGTATAGAGACTAAGAAATGCACATAGAGTTGGAGTGGGTTTTAACCAGAGGTGAGGTACAATATTGCCAATGCATGAAAAATAGTTCATTTCAATTCAAAGTATCTAAATTATGATGAATTAATAAGTTAAAGTAAAATAAATCAAAGCTATATGAAACTAGTGTAATAGGTATCAAATAGTCTAACATTTCAGACTTGGGTTCCTATTCAGATTGAAATGAACATCCCACATCCCTCCCCCCACTGAAACAAGACAAAATGGAAGGAATTTGATAGGTTGTAAGAATGTATTTTTACTCTTTTCCTATCTCACTCTCTCTGAACACAGAATCTTTCTAGAGCCCTGGTAAACCTTGCATCAAAACTTACACATACCAAAGATGTCAGAGATTTATTCATCGACCTTGTGGAGAAGGTACACCCCTAATAGCCAATCAACGTGTTATGACATACAGTACCAGTCAAAAGTTTGGACACACCTACTCATTCAAGGGTTTTTCTTTATTTTTACTATTTTCTACATTGTATAATAATAGTGAAGACATCAAAACACTGAAATAACACATATGGAATCATGTAGTAACCAAAAGTTGTTAAACAAATCAAAATAAATGTTATATTTGAGATTATTCAAAGTAGCTACCCTTTGCCTGTCACGATCGTCATAATGATTGGACCAAGGCGCAGCGTGCGTAGAGTTCCACATATTTTAATTAGAAACTCACCAAAAAGCATAAACGAAACGTGAAGCTACTGGTGTGCACACAGGCAACTATCTGTAGACAAGATCCCACAAACTAAAAGTGGAAAAAAGGCTGCCTAAGTATGATCCCCAATCAGAGACAACAATAGACAGCTGCCTCTGATTGTGAACCATACCCGGCCTACAAAGAAATAGAAAAACCAGAATGCACATGGAAATAATAAACTAGAACACCCCCCAGACACGCCCTGACCTACTCCACCATAGCAAATAAAGGCTTTTTATGGTCAGGACGTGACAGTACTACCCCCCCCCCCCCTCCCCTCCCCCAAAGGTGCGGACTCTGGACGCAAAACCTGAAACCAAAAGGGAGGGTTAGGGGGGGTGTCTATTGTCGGTGGCGGCTCCGGTGCGGGGCGAAGTACCCACTCCGCTCGCAGATACGACGTCTTCCTCCATGGCGGCTCTGGTGCGGGGATCGTCGCCGGAGGCACCGGACCGTGTTTCGTCGCCGGAGGCACCGGACCATAGGTCGTCGCAGGAGGCTCTGGACTGAGAACCCCTGTTGAAAGGCTCCGGACCACCGACTGTCGCTGGAGGTTCCGGACCGCCGCTGGAGCTTCCGGACCGCCGCTGGAGCTTCCGGACCGCCGCTGGAGCTTCCGGACCGCCGCTGGAGGCTCCGGACCGCCGACCGCCGCTGGAGGCTCCGGACCGCCGACCGCCGCTGGAGGTTCCGGACCGCCGACCGCCGCTGGAGGTTCCCGACCGCCGCTGGAGGCTCCGGACCGTCGATGGAGGCTCCGGACCGCCGATCGTCGCTGGAGGTTCCGGACCGCCGACCGTCGCTGGAGGGACTGCCGCTGGAGGCTCCGGACCGCCGACCGTCGCTGGAGGTTCCGGACCGCCGACCGTCGCTGGATGTACCGTCGCTGGAGGTTCCGGACCGCCGCTGGATGCTCCGGACCGCCGCTGGAGGCTCCGGACCGCCGCTGGAGGCTCCGGACCGCCGCTGGAGGTTCCGGACCGTCGATGGAGGCTCCGGACCGCCGACCATCGCTGGATGTACCGTCGCTGGAGGTACCGTCGCTGGAGGTTCCGGACCGCCGACCGTCGCTGGAGGTTCCGGACCGCCGACCGTCGCCGTTGCTCCGCCTTCTCTGCCTGCGTCCATGGCAGGGTCTTGTCCCCTGCCATAACGTCCTCCCATGTCCATGATGTCCTCCACTCACTTTTCTCCCGGGCCCAGGATCCCTGCTCCTCCTGACCACACCTGACCACGCTGCTTGGTCCTTTGGTGGTGGGATCTTCTGTCATAATGAGCGGACCAAGGTGCAGCGTGGTAGGCGTACATTTTCCTTTATTAAATGAACACCAAACAAAATACCAAACGAAACGTAAAGCTACAGAGTGGGGGCGGCAGGGTAGCCTAGTGGTTAGAGCGTTGGACTAGTAACCGGAAGGTTGCGAGTTCAAACCCCCGAGCTGACAAGGTCGTTCTGCCCCTGAACAGGCAGTTAACCCACTGTTCCCAGGCGCCGAAAATAAGAATTTGTTCTTAACTGACTTGCATGGTTAAATAAAGGTAAAATAAAAAATAAAATAAAAAAATCTGTAGACAAGATCCCACAAAGCACAATGGCTGCCTAAATATGATCCCCAATCAGAGACAACGATAAACAGCTGTCTCTGATTGGGAACCATACCAGGCCAACATAAACCATTAATCACCGAAATGACCCACCCTAGTCACTATCACGCCCCAACCAACACAGAGAATAAACAGCTCTCTATGGTCAGGCTGTGACATTGCCTTGATGACACACTCTTGCCATTCTCTCAACCAGCTTTTCCAATGCCAACAGTCTATGATTTAAATTTTTTTTATATATATATATATATATATATATATATATATATATATATATATATATATATATATATATATATATAAAAATTAAATCATAGACTGTATATATATATATATATATATATATATATATATATATATATATATATATATATATATATATATATATATATATATATTTACCCCTTTTTCTCCCCAATTGGTAGTTACAGTCTTGTCTCATTGCTGCAACTCCCGTATGGACTCGGGAGAGGCGAAGGTCGAGAGCCATGCGTCCTCCGAAACACGACCCAACCAAGCCGCACCACTTCTCGACACAATGCCCACTTAATCCGGAAGCCAGCCACACCAATGTGTCGGAGGAAGCACCTGGCGACCGTGTCAGCATGCATGCGCCCGGCCCGCCACAGGATTCGCTAGAGCGCGATGGAAAAAGCCGGCCAAACCTTCCCCTACACTGGACGATGCTGGGCCAATTGTGCGCCGCTCCATGGATCTACCGGTCGCGGCCGGCTGCGACAGAGCCTGGACTCGAACCAGGATCTGTTGTGGCACAGCTAGCAACTGTGATGCAGTGCTTTAGACCACTGCGCCACTTGGGAGGCCCCTACAGTCTTGAAGGAGTTCCCACATATGCTGAGCATTGTTGGCTGCTTTTCCTTCACTCTACTGTCCAACTAATCCCAAACCATCTCAATTGGGTTGAGGTCGGGTGATTGTGGAAGCCAGGTCATCTGATGCAGCACTCCATCACTCTCCTTGGTCAAATAGGCCTTACACAGCCTGGAGGTGTGTTGGATCATTGTCCTGTTGAAAAATAAATGATAGTCCCACTAAGTGCAAACCAGATGGGATGGTGTATTGCTGCAGAATGCTGTGATAACCATGCTAGTTAAGTGTGCATTGGATTCTAAATAAATCACTGAGTGTCACCAGCAAAGCACTCACACACCATTACACCTCCTCCTCCATGCTTCACCGGGGGAACCACACATGCAGAGATCATCCGTTCACCTACTCTGCGTCTCACAAAGACACGGTGGTTGGAACCAAAAATCTCAAATTTAAGACAGATTTCCACCGGTCTAATGTCCATTGACTGTGTTTCTTGGCCCAAGCAAGTCTCTTCTTCTTATTGGTGTCCTTTAGTAGTGGTTTATTTGCAGAAATGAAGGCCTGATTGATTCACGCAGTCTCCTCTGAACAGTTGATGTTGAGATGTGTCTGTTACTTGAACTCTGTGAATTTATTTGGGCTGCAATCTGAGGTGCAGCTAACTCTAATGATCTTATCCTCTGCAGCAGAGGTAACTCTGGGTCTTCCTTTCCTGTGGTGGTCCTCGTGAGAGCCAGTTTCGTCATAGCGCTTGATGGTTTTTGCGACTGCACTTGAAGAAACATTCAAAGTTCTTGAAATGTTCTGGATTGACTGACCTTCATGTCTTAAAGTAATGACGGACTGTCATTTCTCTTTGCTTATTTGAGCTGTTCTTGACATAATATCACTGATATTATATATTATTGCGCATGCATATAGTAAAAAAATAAAGAAAAACCCTTGAATGAGTAGGTGTGTCCAAACTTTTGACTGGTACTGTATGTGACAATTCCTCTTTTAAGATGTTTCTAAATCTTGTTTGTTGTGAATTCCGCTGTTTGGCATTATAGATTGTAGAAACAAATTAGACATACTTCATAGCCATCTTTACGATCATATCTGGCAATGTATTGATGTAGTTTTATTGGTTAAATCTTGTTGGTATAGTATTCAGTTTGACCTTTCTGTGGAATAGATTCTGTGTCTACTGCCCTGATACTGACTATCATCCTATGACTAAGTTGCTTTTCCCCTGTCCTGATAAGATTGAGAAATCTCTGCTAACAGCCTTATGTCCTCCTCCTCTTCTCCTAGTTCATAGAGCCATGTCGATATGATAGATGGACAGTGGCAGAGATCACACTCTTCCTCACTCACTACACCAATGCCGCTCACTGTCTTGGCACGTTCAGGTTAGTGTGTGTGTGTGTGTGTGTTTATACAGTCATCAATGTTGTCGTAATACTTCATCTCTTCTCTCTTCAGGCACCAGATGATTTGGGACAGGTACATGGGCGTCATCAAAAGCTGTATCCTCCAAATGTACCATGAATAGGTAGATCTCTGGTTTGGACCTCCTCTCCTGATTGAGCTGTATCACAGGAGGCTGCTGAGGGGAGGATGGCTCATAATAATAATGGCTGGAATGGAGTGAATGGTATCAAACACGTGGAAACCATGTATTTGATGTGTTCAATACCAATCCATTTATTCCATTCCAGCCATTACTTATAGCCTATCCTCCCCAATTAAGGTTCCACCGGCTGCCTGTGATCTGTATTGATCTTACTGTGAATCTGTCTTCCCTCTGGCATTTTTTCGTAACTACCTCAGCCCAGTGCAGTCCACTTCTCCACCTCTCCCTGATCAAAGTGAACTATCTGTCTCCAACTCCTTCTATCTCTTCAGTCAGTCCCCCTGTAAATATACTGAATGAACTCAATACTTTTCTGATATGTAAATTGTGACTTAAATGAAGTAAACATATTTGTTTTAGAAAGATGTTTCAACTGTTTGGTATATGTTTGTGAAAATGTGAGGGTGTGTGTGTCTTAGTCCATGTGTGTGTGTTTTAAGGGGGTGGGTTAGCAGCAGGGGGCTACAGTTGGTCAGGGTTGTCTCGGAGGGGGATTCGGGTCTGAACTGAGACTTTACTGCCCTATAAAACCCCTTCACTAGGACAGCTGCCCTGCCCGTTCCTGCCAAATGGTCATAGAAATTACCTTGACAAAGTGTCCCCATTTTCCTAATGATAACTTGGACTTAAGGAATGGAATCACAGTTTATTTTCCAATGCATAAAGGCATTTGCACTCTGGTGCAATACAGGGATTTCTCATGTTGAACATGAGCACACTTGTGTGTATGCTGTAGAAACAGTGGCCTGCTGTCTTTAACTGTTAAACCTTGTTTCCTTGTGTCTGCTCATTAACTTGTCTCCACATTCCTCTGGGCCCCCCTTCTTCCCAGACAGTAAATATCAAACTGTGTCAGAAGGAGATTAAGAGGGAGCAGGGGAGGGCAGGGATGGATGGCACTCAGAGGGAGCGGAGGAAGAGTGATAAGTTAAGGACTGGGTTTGATTGAATCCAGGTATATCCTTTCCTCTAGAGTGCAGGGTTGGTTTTTCATGTCACTATTGTCCCTGCATGGTTGATTAATGGATGTTGAATTTGGGCTGCAGACCAGGAATTTGAATCCCAGATAAAGAGAGGAATAGACAGAGGACATGGCAAAACAAGAGGCTGAAGGAGGATAATGCTCAGGGCTGTGCAGCAAGGATGTGGCTCAGGGGGTAAGAATGGGCTGTCCTTCCCCCTTTCCTTTCTCTTGCCCAGCCCCCTTTTTTTTCTCCCCAAACACTTTGTTTCACAAACACACTTTCACACTGCTTCACATACACATTTTCATACTGCCGCAATCCACTGCTCTACTTGTAGGACAGACACCTGAAAGACAGGACCTGTAAATCACTAAGAAAAAAAGAGGAGAGAGAAAGTGAGGAAGAGACAGCCCACGAAGCTGTACTATAGCCCTGCATCTTGACAGATTTTCTGTTAGCATAAACTGTGAAAGGGTGTCAAGGACTTACAACATGATACAAGTGAACAGAACTGTGGACTAGAGGAAGACTGATCAGTGAGTAATCTTAGATTTTTAAAATGTTATTGTATTTATGAATGTAGAATGTAAAAACAAATATGCAATACATTCCATAGAAAGACAGTACTGTAGGTTGTAATGTCATTCTTCCTTCATTCTTCCCTTGAACCTGCTGCAGTACAAATATAGGATCTTAATTTGAGCCAGTTTGATACAGCAGGAAAATAATCATGCAGCAACAGGAAATGTAAATTATTATGTGAATTATAATTAATGGACACTTTTGCAAGGGTTGATACATTTTTTTGTAAATCAAGTCTGACATTTGGAAGTGGAAATTACAATCTTCAGAAGCCTATTTAAACCCATATACACTACAAGTTAAACATGTTCTGCATTGCAGGAAAATTCTCTTCGACAGGGTGATCAAAGAAAGATCCTATGTTGTTTTCTGCCATTTTATTTTTGGCTTTGAGGATAAAATGTACTGTGTAGTTCTGCAGTGCAAGTTTTATTGAAATGATTGATCAATTGCTAAATATAAGCTATTCTTAAAACCTGTTACTGCAGTGGGCTAAATCCGGATCACACAGAGGGATTCTTGGTAGTCTTAAACAAATCTACTTTGAAACAAAAGTGTACAGCTCACACAGATGGTTATGGGCTTACAAAAAATAAGACACCTGTACCATGTTGAAATGTATTACATTTTGAGTTTGCATCCCAATATTAGACTTTATATACATCACAGAAGACTGAAATATAACAAAACTGTTTGACATAGAAACAGCAGATTTTTGACAGTTAATTCATAAAGAATCTTTATTTTTTTTAATGAAATGATGACAAATGTTAACAACGTTCCATCCACGAGCACACTAGATGGCGCTTTTGCTCCTTGACTACAGGAAAGGGATCTGTCAACCAACTTAAACCCTCCTGGAAGAGAAGGCTCATCTGTTAATCTTGTCACCTGCCAAGCTTTAGGGCCAAGAATGGCCACAACAAACAGGTGTACATTTCCACATTTGATTTTGGGATGGATATTAATATTAAGCTCAAGTCTGTTTTACATTATTGCACATAAATAAAACCTCTGGAAAAAATGTATCATGGACTAATAAAAGCTTATGCACAGCTGTGAGCTGAATCCATTCATGCATAGCTTCATGTGGTGTCTGTATACCTGCACCTGTGCCCTCCCAGGCCATTGAGGTCATATCTCTGGCACCATTAGTCTCTATGGTAGTGTGGAATTTAGGAAAGGAGTTCACAGCCCTCTTGGAGCCAGCCTAATTGCTTTAATCTCTGAGTGGTGATGTGGTTATTTGCCAATATCAGCACGTGTCTGACTGGATATGGTGGTTCAGTCTCATTTATACTGAAGTGAAAACAGAGGACTTCATGGTATGTGGCAAGATGTGAAATACCGATTCAAACCATTGTAATTGTGTGACACGTTTTCTTTGAAAGGCTCGATTGACCAGAAGCACACATTGTTCTACTTGTGACTCAAGCATGAGACCATAGGGCAGTCTACTCTGTCTTCCAGTGTGACCGTTGGTGTCGCAGGATGAAAAACATGGGCCTAAACTAAGCTATTTGACATAATGCTGTCGTGTTCAGGTCACCACATGGAAAACAACCCATCCACAGTCTGAAACTGGGATACATGCACACATGATATACAAATACTGTCAAACGTAATTTCTCTCTCTTGTCTTTCTCACAGATTCTGGAATATCACCTTGCTTCCCCTCCTGTGTTGTTGGTCTTTGCCCGTACATTAATGTACTTCTGACTCAGGTGTATGTGTGTCATTGTGATCGAGTGACTCCACAGCATTTGTTTGTCTGTCTGCTACCTGCTCTCTGTTTGTTTGTTTGTTTGTTTGTGTGTGTAGTATGCGGAGAACATTTGTGTTGTTATGCGTGTGTGTGAGTTTGTCCCTCTTCCACCATACAAAGTCTCAATCGCCTCCTGAAGGTGACAGCCTCACGGTAAGGATGAGTCAGTCTTCACTTCTCCTCTTACTGCTTATTACTTTTCCATTGCGCAGTTTTTCATTCTGTCTCTTCTAAAAGCCACTTTATGACTCTCTCCCAGCAACATTTACACCTCTCGATAACAATGCTCATTCCCCATGTACCTGAGTCAGTCCCTCTTCTAATATTGTAAATGTGCATGCATGCTCTGGCACTTTAGTGCATACAGTCAACACTGCAATCTCTCTCTCTCTCTCTCTCTCTCTCTCTCTCTCTCTCTCTCTCTCTCTCTCTCTCTCTCAGGAGTGCACAGATGGTTATGAGTGGGATGTTGGGAGTCAGCATTGTAAAGGTGGGTGGATTCATTTGGTTGTAATGTTAGAGAGAGTGATGTGTGAGAAAGTTATGTCACTGTGCTTATGATCTGATGGTGTCACAGCCAAAATATCATGGTAAATAAGCTTCCTTTGTCAGTTCTATTCATCACCAAACCTCATTTGAGGTTTTTTTACTCCTCACATGTTTGCACTTTCACACATTCCTCCTCATCTCTTGATCTCTCCATCTCCTTAATTTGCCTTTCACTAATTTTCTCTCTTACCTCATCTCTCAGATATCAATGAGTGTCAGACCATTGTGGAGGCCTGCCATGGGGAGATGAAGTGTTTTAACCACTATGGTGGTTACCTGTGTCTCCCACGCTCTGCCTCTGTCATCACCGCCCCTGAACCATCCAGCCAATCAGTGGCCATCCTGCTGGTGGAGTCCAACGAGGCCTTCAGCCCCTGTCCTTTAGGCTATGATGCCCAGGGGGAGGGCTGTGTAGGTAAGGCCCAAAGAAAGGGCTGTGTAGGTAAGGCCCAGGGGAGGGCTGTGTAGGTGAGGCCCTGGGGGAAGGCTGTGTAGGTGAGGCCAAGGGGGAGGGCTGTGTAGGTGAGGCCAAATGGGAGGGCTGTGTAGGTGATGCCCTGGGGAAAGGCTGTGTAGGTGAGGCCCTGGGGGAAGGCTGTGTAGGTGAGGCCAAATGGGAAGGCTGTGTAGGTGAGGCCAAATGGGAGGGCTGTGTAGGTGAGGCCAAATGGGAGGGCTGTGTAGGTGAGGCCCTGGGGAAAGGCTGTGTAGGTGAGGCCCTGGGGGAAGGCTGTGTAGGTGAGGCCCTGGGGGAAGGCTGTGTAGGTGAGGCCCTGGGGGAAGGCTGTGTAGGTGAGGCCCTGGGGAAAGGCTGTGTAGGTGAGGCCCTGGGGGAAGGCTGTGTAGGTGAGGCCAAGGGGGAGGGCTGTGTAGGTGAGGCCAAATGGGAGGGCTGTGTAGGTGAGGCCCTGGGGAAAGGCTGTGTAGGTGAGGCCCTGGGGGAAGGCTGTGTAGGTGAGGCCAAATGGGAAGGCTGTGTAGGTGAGGCCAAATGGGAGGGCTGTGTAGGTGAGGCCAAATGGGAGGGCTGTGTGGGTGAGGCCAAATGGGAGGGCTGTGTAGGTGAGGCCCTGGGGAAAGGCTGTGTAGGTGAGGCCCTGGGGGAAGGCTGTGTAGGTGAGGCCCTGGGGGAAGGCTGTGTAGGTGAGGCCCTGGGGAAAGGCTGTGTAGGTGAGGCCCTGGGGGAAGGCTGTGTAGGTGAGGCCCTGGGGGAAGGCTGTGTAGGTGAGGCCAAGGGGGAGGGCTGTGTATGTATGGCCCAAGGGAAGGGCTGTGTTGGTGAGGCCAAATGGGAGGGCTGTGTAGGTAAAGCCAAGGGGGAGGGCTGTGTGGGCAAGGCCAGGGGGAGGGATGTTTGGGTGAGTCACAAGCCTGGACAGAGACTGGGAAGGCTGGCCATAAGTGTTGAGTGGGAGAAGGGACAGTGTGAGTGTGTATGTGTTGGTTTGTTTTATGGAGCACTGTGAGTAAGAGCAGGGATCAGGGTGGAATGATTCACTATGAACACCTCGCCTGCCCTCTTTGTTCTACTGAGTCAAAAGTTACAGTGTGTGTGTGTGTGTGTGTGTGTGTGTGTGTGTGTGTGTGTGTGTTTTCAGACGTGGACGAGTGTGTACTCGATCTTCATGACTGCCAGCCCAGCCAGCAGTGCGTTAACACTGTGGGCACCTACAGCTGCCAGTGTCCAGATGGATACAGTAACATTGGTATTGAGTGTGTGGGTGAGACAGCATTATCTACCTCACGTTTCACTTTCTTTATTCCTCTGAGGCTTTTTACTTTGTTTGTTTTCCATCCTCTCCTCTTCTCCCCTACGCAACCTCAGAATATTTCATCCTCTCTTTCATCCTCTCCTTGCAGATATTGATGAGTGTAGATACAGGTACTGTCAGCATCGCTGTGTAAACGTACCTGGCTCTTTCTCCTGTGAGTGTGAGCCTGGGTTTCAGTTGGCTGGAAACAACCGTTCATGTGTGGGTAAGTCCCTTTACATGAGTAAAGCTGGCAGAAACTCAGCTGAAATCCAAACTTCAAACACTAAACTAGAATTCATTACCTCACAATATATCTGATGATGGTTACTGTTTGTTCTTCTTCTCTGCCTGCTGGTCTCTCCCTCACCCTACTACAACATAACCCTAACCCTACAACATCCAATATCCAACTCAAGATGTGAATGAGTGTGAGATGGGCGCCCCCTGTCAGCAGAAATGTTACAACACATATGGCACCTTTCTTTGTCGCTGTGAACCGGGCTACGAACTGGGACCAGACGGACACTCATGCAATGGTAAAGGGCCTGACTGTCTGTCAGTCTATATTACTGTAGGGTTTCCAACATAAAAACAAAGAATGCTGAAGGTTATTCAAATCCAGCCCTTCAGTTACATCTGTGCCTTTCCCTGACTATCCTTCTCTCTGTGCAGATGTAGACGAGTGCAGCTACTCCAGTTACATGTGCCAGTTTCAGTGTGTTAACGATCCAGGGAGGTTCTCCTGTATCTGTCCAGAGGGGTACCAGCTACAGGGCACCAGACTCTGCCAAGGTAAACATCGTTAGAATACGCTATTTATAACTGACAAATGTGAGAAGTTATGATATCTCTTTCTCCATGTTCTTCTTTCTCTCCTCTCTCCTCCATCTCTCCCCATCTCCCTCTCTCATTCTCTCCCCCTCTCCAGATGTGAATGAGTGTGAAACAGACATAGACCAGTGTGGAGAGGGCCAGACCTGTATTAACATCCATGGGGGTTATCAGTGCACTGATTCCAACCGCTGTCGAGAGCCCTATGTGCTAACAAGAGCCCTATTGTCTGACAAGTGAGTAGCATCCTCCTCCACACGTTCAGACTCACAAACATAACCTCACTATCACACAACCTCATATAGTCTAAAAATCCCTCCAAGAAATGACATTTGGACAGCACTAGACAGGTTATTTAACCCCCTCTTCCCTGTCTTTCTAGCCGCTGTGTTTGCCCGGTCATCAAGCCTGAGTGTCGTGACCTCCCCTTCTCCATCGTCCACCGTTACATGAGCATCACCTCAGAGCGCTCTGTCCCCTCAGACATCTTCCAGATCCAGGCCACCCGCGTCTACCCTGGAGTCTACAACACCTTCCGCATCCGCTCTGGGGACCACAATGGGGAATTCTACATACGGGTGAGTGGGTGGGAGATACAGGCAGCTCTAGGAGTATCAACTATTTTCTCTCCACTACATGTGTTAACTGTATACCAGTTTCATTCACTACACTACACTCTTATCCACATAGGAGAACTCTTTGAAGAACCCTTTTGCTTCCAGGTAGAACCCTTTTGGGTTCCAGGTAAAACCCTTTCCACAGAGGGTTCTACATGGAACTCAAAGGGGTTCTACCTGGAGCCAAAAAGGGTTCACCTATGGTGACAGTCAAAGAACCCTTTCAAAACCCTTTTTTCTAAGAGTGAGGAAACACCAACTACTGAATATCCCTGTGTGTTGTAATACTTGGAGTTAAAGGCTACAGTGTTGACTTATGAGTCAGGGTTGGATGCATGTCAAGAAGAAAACAGAATGTCTAGATGTCTGCATATTACACAAAAATACTTACCAAGGCCGAACATCTAATACTGCCTACTGCAGTAGTAGGGGAACAGAAACGACTGGTTTTGAAGACAGAATACTGAGTTAAAATGATGATTCAGTCCTGCACACTCACACAATGCCACTATACCTCCCTCTATCTTTTCACAGCAAATGAACAACTTCAGTGCTGTGCTGGTCCTGGACCGTGCTGTGACCGGTCCAAAAGAGTACACCCTGGATCTGGAGATGGTGTCTGTCAACCCCCTCATCAGCTACCAGACCAGCTCTGCCCTGCGACTGTCTGTCTTTGTAGGACCTTACACCTTCTGAGGAGAGAGATGGAGTAAAGAGAGAAAGCGAGAACAGAAATAGAGAGTGGGAGGGAAATGAAAAGAGGAAAACTGTTAAGGACATGAGACAGAAACATTTCTCAGACTCATTTCTGCTATACTACTATGTATCTTTAAAACAACTGCCCGGGGAAAAGCTAGTTGTGAAAGCATTCTTCCATAATTCTGTGAGTCACCAGACACACATCCTCATGCACATGCACACACACCAGTGGTGGCTGATGTCACTTTAAATGGGAGGACAGGCCCATTACAATGGCTGGAATTGAATAAATGGAACTGAGTCAAATTCTGTTTTTGATGCTGTTCCATTTATTCCATTCCAGACATTATTCCCTCCCTTTACCAGACTCCTCTGACACACACACAAGGACACACGCATGGCACACTGGGACAGGGTGCATATGGCTGGCACACAGGTATATCGCAATAGTTTAAGACAGTTCAATCAGTAATATTCCCAGACAGTTATATTAACAGATGAACCTATCACCTTGTGTTCACCATAGTTGGTATCTAGCCTCTTCACCATCATTTTAATAGTCTGTTGCTGCACAGAAGTCTAGCTAAGTTATATAGAGGGACATTGTTACCAAGGAAATTGATAAAAACATCCTTTCAAGGCTACCATTTCAACCCATGTTATACTGTTCTCTTTCTCTCCATCAAGGATGTCGTTTTTTTATTTTTTTACTACTTACGGTTGTTTTGACATGTTACTAAAAATTAAAATAATTGAAACCAACATTTGGATGAATGGTGTTCCTTCTGGTGGCCTTACCTCCTATTCTGCTTAATTAAGGCCCATTAATGGGTTCTTTGCTGACCTTTTTTCAAACTCTTTCTTTCACTCTGTCAAGTTTGCTTTTCAGTACAGACAGATAAATGCATTTACACTACAGTGAATGAAAAGCCATAGAGCGCTATTACAATACAAGGGACACTGTTTCTATATACTACCACATTGGAGTATATTTATATCTGTAATTACTATAGATTAATATCTTAATGTAAATTGCCAAATTACTGTAATTTTGGGTTTAAATGTCTTTTAAATGTATAGCCTACAGCGTACCAACTTAAAAGTTGGTAAATTGGTTGAGTCAATAAAGGGCCCTATTCAATCCACATCACGGAAGTTCAGCTGTACAGCCTGAATTTAAAGGCAATGTTCCCGCTTTAGAGGTGACTGCATTCATGGTAAATGCTGCATATGTCGGCTCAATAGGAAATGACCTTTACATCTCTATCTGGCATCTGTGACACTTCAGTGATACAGACTGAATAGAGCCCTCGGTCTCCTTGTCATTTAAACATACTTTATCAACGTGTTCCATTAATGTGGCTAGTTGGTAGAATTTGCATGAGGTCATCAACATGCACAGTCATTTTGTCTAATTTGAACCCAGATGTCAACCAAAAATCAACAATAGGGTTCAAATCAACAATGCAGTCACATATCAACCAAACTTGAATGTTTTTTCTGTAGCTGTGCAAGAGTTCACAGTCATTGAAAAAGTGGTTGACACATGAATGCTCTACTGAGAAATGGATGTTATTCTCTCTTCAACATATTCATGTTCAAATGATTTACATTACTTGAATGCTCCACTGTAGAATTATCCCTTACCTAAGACATAATTCACAGTTATCTGTTACTTAAATAATTATTTTGAGAAATTGATGTTATTCTCGCTTCATCATGTTCTTTTTCACACAAACAACTTTTTCTCAGCTTTGCCACACACACACATAGTGTGGACTGAAGTATCAGTACCTCAATGTCTCCACATAGTGGCAGAAACAACGGAAGCCTGAATCTGACTCACTTGAGTAAAAAACAAGAATATTACAGAATAAATTATTTACTCATACCTTACATTAGAATGGGCAGTGAAGAGTGTGTGTTTGCATGTGAGATCATGTGTGAGTATGTTTTGGTCTGTTTGTACCAGAGTGTTGGGCTTTCCTCTGTGACATCTTCGGTGTGGGAGCTGAGAGGCAGGAAGTCCAGGCACAGATGTTATGTAGGTGGGCAGGGGAAGAAGCAGATGGGTGTTGGTGGTGGGTAGTACAGGGGGTAATGTTATGGGTGGTGGGTAGTACAGAGGTAATGTTATGGGTGGTGTATAGTACAGGGGGTAATGTTATGGCTGGTAAGTATTAGAGGGGGTAATGTTATGGGTGGTGGGTAATGTTATATGTGGTGAGTAGTACAGGGGGTAATGTTATGGGTTGTGGGTAGTACAGGGGGTACTATTGTGGGTGATGGGTGGTACATGGGGTAATGTTATGGGTGGAGGTTCGTCCAGGGGATAATGTTATGGGTGTTAGGTAGTACAGGGGTAATGTTATGGGTGGTGGGTAGTACATGGGTAGTGTTATGGGTGGAGAGTAGTCCAGGGGATAATGTTATGGGTGGTAGGTAGTACAGGGGCAATGTTATGGGTGGTGGGTAGTACAGGGGTAATGCTATGGGTGGTGGGTAGTACAGAGGTAATGTTATGAGTGGTGGGTGGTACAGAGGTAATGTTATGGATGGAGGTTAGTCCATGGAGTAATGTTATAGGTGGTAGGTAATAAAGGGGGTAATGTTTTTGTGGTGGATGGGACAGGGGGTAATATAATGGCTGGTAGGTAGTACAGGGGGTAATGTTATGGGTGGTGGGTAGTACAGGGGTAATGTTGTTTGGGCACACCTGGGATTGGACAGGGATTTCATCACAGTGTGCCATGGAATGGACGGTAGGGTTCACAGAGCAGGCTCAGTCTGAGGTAGAGGGAGAGGATGAAAGTACATTGTACACTTATGGGTGGTGGGTAATGTTGTATGTGGTGGATAGTACAGGAGGTAATATTATGGGTGGTGTATAGTACATGGGGGTAATGTTAATGGTCGTGCGTAGTACAGGAGGTAATATTCTAGGTGTTATGTAGTACAGGGGTAAATGCTATGGGTGATGAGTAGTATGGGGGTATAGTACAAGGGGTACTGTTATAAATGAATGAATGAAATAAATCATTCTCTCTACTATTATTCATTTCACATTCTTAAAATAAAGTGGTGATCCTAACTGACCTAAGACAGGGCATTTTTACTAAGATTAAATGTCAGGAATTGTGAAACACCTTAGCCAAATACATTTTAACTCAGTTTATGTAAACTTCCGACTTCAACTGTATTTGTATATTTCTGTCCAGAGAGGAGGAAGTTGAGCTGGATCAGGTAGAGTTATTTTCTCTCCACTCCCTCGTGAATCCCTAGTCATCACCAGTCCATTAGGAGAAGGGCTCGGACATGACAGAGGAAATGCATGAATGAAAGAGGAAATTAATCATTGTTTTATTTAAATTCAAAAAAAGTGTAGGACACTGATTTTATATTTATTTACATTTAGCTTGTTTATACAATTTTGAATATCATTAGAGAAAATGTAATCATATCATGACGGGAGACAAATGCGTCGTCATTACCTGATAAAACTCTACAGAGGAACAATATGGAATGAAATGTTTTGTCGTGTTACACAATTTCTATAAAAATCATACTGTGCTTCTCCTAAACTCACCCTATGATGAAGATATGATAGTGGTCCATGTAACCACTTCGCCCTACAATACAATTTAATTACATAATTACACACCGCCCTACAATTTAATTACATATCCAATAATCATATTTTATATTTCAAACAAAATAGTTGCCTTTATCTCAATCCACCTCTAAATAATAAAGTGTGGTTATCACCTACCAGCTTAAATGGCGTCTTTGGTCCACATATTAATAATGATTCTCAATGTGGTTACTAAGTAACAGCAGTATTGTTGCCATGGTCACACATAGATGGAGACAAGCAGATATGGAGATGGAGACAAACAAGAGACAAGCACCTTGTGATTGATGAATGCAGATAGAAAGAGACCGAAATAAATGCTGAGTTAAAGAACAACTCTACAACACCTCTGCATGTGAAAATGTCTCTATACACAAAATAGCAAAAATAGCAATTCAAGAGTTGGGAAAATCAAATTCTGTGTTGTATCAAAGTCCTGCACCATCAGTGAGAATATAGATGCTCCATATCTCAACACCATTGTGGTTTCAACAGATGGCCACACCACCCACGATAAAAACATCCATTACCACAGGGAGCCCAGGATGTCAAACAGCAGTTCCCTCTCTGTCCCATGGGCCCGGACCAAACTGAAGCCAGTAAAATGTCAATCTATCTGACGTCATCTGATTTTAATAAAATCGTTTACAATTCAAGGAGAGTCCAGTTGGTCTTAAGTGTAGTGATATGGTGTTATGAAGGACTATCAACAGGATGTTGAAGTCAGGCATGTTGTACATCAGTTAAGTGAAAATGTGTGTGGCTGTAGTCTCATTTGTGGTTTTAGTTTACTTATAGGTAAAAAAAAGAATACAAAATATTATTATCTGAATGGAGTATACTGTTTAGTGTTAGACTAAAATACCTACTATATCTTAACTCTAATGTAACACCACATCTAAAATTACATATGAACAAATGTAATCTTGACCCCTTGTATTTTCGCTGTAATTGGTGCAGACCGCCAACTCAGTCTAAGAAGAGAATCAGATAAAAAATAGAGTGTATCATTACAATCAAAACAATCCACTCAAGTCCATGTTCTAAAAATAGACTGAACAACCAAGGCAATAATAGAGCAAGGAACATGTACAAGGCTGAATTCTCACCAGAGAGAGAAGGGAAGGGGAGTGTGTAGGCGTTTGCTTAGTTCACCTGGAGACAACACTTACTGCACGTGCGCGCACACACACACACACGTTATAGAGAGAGAGGTATCATACAGCAGGCAGTCCTCAATGCTAATCACCCCCTCCCATCGCCATTCACATTATATTCCTATCTACTGTATGGTTGCTCAGCACCCCTCCACCCCACCATCAGCCTATATAAAGAACATCCTCGTTCATGTACTTTATAATCACGACGCAACTAGTCAACATAGTCAGCCACCCAAACAGCTCCTTGCTCACGGGGAGACAAATTACAATGGATTGACAATGCAAACTCCGCTATTAAACTACTCATATTCATTCTAACAATTCCGTTGTCAATTTACAGCGCCTGAATCAGGATGAAGTAGTGAGACAGAACAACTCCGCGACTTCTGCAATCTTCTCAAACTCCAAACAAACACCTGTTTCAGGCAGGCACGCAACAATGTATCGGTCCACAAAAGGAGCCTCAAAGGCTCGGAGGGATCAAATCAACGCAGAGATTCAGAACATCAAGGAACTGTTGCCCATTTCCGATTCGGACAAAGCTCGACTCTCCTACCTACACATCATGTCACTTGCCTGCATGTACACCCGAAAGTCTGTATTCTTCTCTCAAGGTAGGCTTTATATGGTCACACAAAGTGTCTCTTGTGGTTTTAGTCACCAGGAGCACTGAAGTTTAACGTGCATGGTCGACAACCACTACATTCTATCAAGCACTGTAATGCAGAAGTTGATTTACTGATTTATTTGTTGGCTAATAGTTTGATTTGTTATTGATTTTTACATAATGTCCATACAAGTCTTGCGCTGTCTAAAGTTCTGAAAATGTTTGACGCTGTCCATGGTACTAGTCTGTTGTAGCGAGTAAATGCGCGTGACTCCAATCTGTTGGATGCATAACACAAGTAATTTTTAGGATGAACACGATCCCTGTTGAGAAAAATGCAAATACTACAATTTATTTCATGCTTTTTGTTTCAGTGACGATATTTACAACTAATGTTAGACCTTTTATTTTCTTTGCCAAACAGACGCTCTTCAAGACGAGACCACGAACTTAATGTTGTTTCAGGAGCTGTCAGGGCTGATGCACGAATTGTCAGGTTTCATGATACTCCTAACAAGCGATGGAAAACTTCTGTATCTGTCAGACAACGTCGCAGACCACCTCGGGCATTGCATGGTGAGTAGCCCGAAGCTGAAAACATGTGGCTGTTGTTGTTACTTTGACAAATCATACACTGAAAGTATTGTGCCTAGGCCTATGAAAGTCTCATTCCATGTCATGTAACCTGTTTTTCTCATTCAGGTGGACCTGGTTGCCCAGAGTGATACTGTGTATGATATCATTGATCCTATGGACCACTTTGTCATAAGGAGCAACCTTGCAGGTCTACCGATGACCACTACTGACACAGGTATAGATCTCTCATCACTAATCTAATAATTGTTTTACTGGATCCATTAGAAAGACCTTAGTAACCCAACTGCTGCATCCATCCTAGACTATGGTGACATCATCTATCAAAAGATAACCAAGACCTTAGTTTACAAATTAAATGTCATTTATATAACTGTTCCTCAAATGTATCTTATAATGACAACAGATGACATCCATTTCAAACCTTTCTCCTTTTTCTCCTCCTCCAGACAAGTTATTTCGATGTCGATTCAATACTACAAAGTTCATCCGGCGACAGGGTGCGGAGAACAAGTTGATGCTAGTCAGAGCTCGCTGCCTCACCCCACCTTGCCCTGTCTCTGCATACTGGACCTCCAACCCAGTATGGGTGTGTTTCTGTACCCCCCTGAGGACAAAAACGCCTTACCTTACAATCGCCAAGAGTGCCCCCCTCACCCCACCCCCTGAGCAGTCCTTCCTACTGGCTTGTTTCCACTCTCAACACCACAGGGACATGAGGCTTTGGGATGCCCAGGACAGGTAAGAATAAGCCTGGTTCATTCTGAAGTACAACACTGTTTTGGTAGTGTATAGGCATGAGAACATGGGGTATGTTATCAACTCTATTGTCCCGTTTTTCTCCAGTGTGACTGTGTACCTGGGCTACGATGTGGAGTTTCTACGCTCTCGCTCCTGGTACAGCCTGGTCCATCCCAGGGATCTCTCCCATGCCTCTACACAGCACCGTCTCCTATGTGAGTACATCCACAATAACACAACTACTCAACAGCAGACACTTAACATTCAGTCCAACATAACACAACCAACAATACAAAGACATGAGGAAGACAGACCAGTGAGGAGAGCTGAATATGGGAATGTGTCTGTCTCTGTAGTGAGTGAAGGGGAGAGGAGGCAGGTGGACATGGTGGTGCAGGTGGAGGCAGCAGACCACTCATGGGTCTGGCTCTATATGGTCCTCCAGCTGAACATCGACGAAAACCCTATCAGCTGCCACAACTACATCATCAGGTACCACAGCTACGCTGCTATGAAACACCACTGTGTCATTTGTCTCTTACCTTTAACCATGACCTCTATATAGTATATGTGAGATATAAATAATTATTGTCTCTTTTCCTCTCTCTCTCTTTCTCTCTCTTAGCGAGTCAGAGGCATGTTCAATACGCCAGCAGAGCTCTTGTGAGGTGCCCATGCAGCCAGTTGGTTATGGTCTTCGGTCCAGCCTGTCGTCTCTGGGTGAAGACAACTTCCCCCAGAAACATGGAGGACAACACCAGTGGGAACCAAAGACCAGCCTTCTCTCTGTTGGACCAACCACTTCTGCCTCACTGACTGACACTAAGTCTGATATTCTGACTCAAAGAATTACCTCTCACCTAACCAATATGTCAGAACCCCTCCCCTCCTCCCTCACCAAGCCCCTCGCCCCTCTTACTATGCCCCACCCTCAACAGATGGGGGAGTGTGCATGCACTCCCCCGTATACGCCTCATCTTGCTAGTGGAAGTTTTCCTTTTGTGGAGAAACTGCAACTCAATTTGGATCCTTTCAATGCAGCTGTGTCCTTCCCAATGGCCCATGAGGTTATTAACTCAGCACATAGTGCACCAGCCTTCTCCCAGGTCCTCTCTACCAAGCATCCTCAGGTACTCTTCCTGGCAGAGCCCAATGGAAAGCTGCCCCCCACCATCAATAGTTTTGGGGGAGATGAATGCTCCATCATGGGCCTGCCACAGATTAGTGGTCCCTTGTATGTGGATGTTCCCCACAGGCCCTTCCATGGCCCTCTGAATGAGCTCCTCCTAACTCCAGAGGCTTCCCCCACACATCCTCCCTGCTCCTTCTTCTCCACGGAGAAAGAGCAGGAGCGAGAGAGGGAGGACATTTCTCTCTTGGCTAAATATATTAGCTCTTTAGCTGAGGGATTCTATTGTGACCCAATTCTCCCCAGAATAACCCCACCCACCTTCTCGTCTTCACCCAGTCTTCAGGCCACATCCGAGAATTCCTCTCCTCCTTGCGGAGCTGAGTGTCTTCCCTGGAAGGGGCTAGACCCGCCCCTTAGCCGAGAGGATATCTCTCTGTATGAGGAGAGTATGGCTCTAGAGAGCCTAATTGAGGAGCTCTCAACTTTCCCTTTGTCCCCCTCTTCATGCTCCTCTCCTCCATCTTCCTCCTTTAAGTCCTCCCCTCCATGCTGGCCACTCACCCCAGTGAGCAGGTGTAACCCCAGCCTCTTCAAGGGTGAATCTTCAATTGGTGTAAACCACTTCTGTAGCGTCCAGTCGACGCAGTGTAACTTCATGGCAGTGGGTGGAGCTATGATGGCCGTCGGGGCAGGGATTAAGAGAGACGTGGAGGAGTCATCTGAGAGTGAGATGGATACGGACGTGTCGGTGGAGCCTCTATTGTCACTACCATCATCAGCCATCGCTCTCACAGCCTTTCAGGAATGTGCCCCTGCCTTTGTCCATCCGGCTCCCACCATTGATTTGCCCCATGCCCAGTCCCTTCTGGAGGATCTGGATACCATGGAATCTGTGTTTGAGGCAGATACCTCTTTCAACCCGTCTCGGGGTGACAACCTGAGTTGTATCAACTCCCACTCAACCATACATTCACAAAGCTTCCACCAAGGTACGGGACATTTTTGTCATGCTAATATATTGATAAGAGAACAGGCCATTTTACCACTGGCACATACATTTTTTTCATAGTTTCATCCGATATTTTCCATTTTACAGTATAAGATGCATCACTACTAAGATTTCAGTGTGATAAATATTGGTTGCTGAACTAAATTAACTCTTGTCCGTTGTTTTCTTTCATTTCAGATGGAACCCTGCGTGACCCTCTTCTAAAATAAGTCTGTGACTTACTTCGTTCAGTATGGCATATTGTCATATTTCAAGCTTTTCTTGTAAAAGCTGAATGTACAACATCTGTACATATTTAAGATACTTACAATTCAATATTGTATAATACTGTTTTTTGATGATTCAGTTGTACATGCATTACTGTGAATAAATATGATTGCTGAGTAACCTCATGATAGAGGTCATTTAAAGTGCCATGTTTATATTCACTCATAGTGAGGAAGAAGGCTTCTTTGAGCACAAAATATAAAATGGTAAAAATGTAACAGACCACAGCAATTTTGTTTGGTTTTATTCTATAAAGATAGTGTTTTATACATTGATCTACACATTGGTCAACTTGGTCTTATTTTGTTGAATGGATGCATTTTGGTTTGAAAATCATAATGGGTTGTCTTTCAGCAGTAATCAATCGATAGACTTCTGTTTTAGTGTCAAAGTACACAATGTGGCATTGTCTACCACATAGTAAAGGTTTGATTTCTATATTTTAGAAATTAAATGATTATATTATACACAATAGTGTTTGTATAGAATAATGTGGAAATATATGTTCTGTTCACATACTGTGTTTGACTGATCTATTGACTATATATGACTCTAAAAGTGGAGTGAACCGTGTGTATTACCAGTGTACCAATAATACACTGTATGCTGTACATTCCTATATTATATAACTCTGATTTCTGTATTTGATTTTTTTAATGACATCCAGTACATTAGCTACTGTACTGAATGAGTAATGGAGATTGTTAATGTGTTTTTGTCTTGTTGTCAATGTACTTATCTCTTGTGGCGATGTATTTGGATACCAATCAAAAGCAACTCTATTAAAATATATTTTGAAGTGTTTGTCTTTTACTGATCATTTAGACACTGTTATTCTATCCATCTGCCTCTCCCTCATTCTCTCCATTGTGTGATGAGAGTCAGGGACAGTTCTGACGTACACTGTGACGCTTGTCACACAATCAGCAGCTCAGACTGAGCCACAGGCCTGAATGTGCCTGCATTCGCGCACGCACACACACACACACAGACCTGACAGATGTACCCTTTAATATATCAACTAGAATTATGAGGTATGAAGATAAGACCCAAATGCAGACCACATCAAATAAACAATAGTTTAATATTCCAACAGGGGCAGGCAATAGACAGGTCAAGGCAGGCAGGGGTCTGTGAACCAGAGGTGGGGCAACAGTACCGGGCGGTAGGCAGGTTCGGGGTCAGGGGCAGGCAGAGTGGTTAGGCAGGCGGGCTCGGAGTCAGGACAGGCAAGAGTCTAGACCAGGAGGGAGAGAAAAGAGAGACTGGAAAAAGCAGGCGCTGAGACATAAACCGCTGGTTGATTTAAACAAAAAAGATGAACTGGCAACAGACAAACCGAGAACACAGGTTGAAACACACAGGGGATAATGGGGAAGATGGCCGACACCTGGAGGGGGCTGGAGACAATCACAAAGACGGGTGAAACAGATCAGTGTGTGACAAGAATGATATTACAGTTTTTTACAATTGTTTTGGTGCTATTTTCACAAGTATGTGGTGATCCAAGCTGGTAACACCTGTCACGCAACAAGTCTTATATTAAAACTATTGTGCATTCATTTTGTTTGGAGACATCTTTCAACATGCAACCATTGATCCACAATATAAGTTTACTCTGAAATACCTTTAGAACATGTATTTAAATCACCAAAAGACAACATCATTTTAATCACTCTTATCCAGATAAATTAGGGTGAAGTGACTTGCTCAAGGGCATATCAGATTTTTCCACTAGACAGCTTGGGGATTTGAAACAGCAACCTTTTGGTTACTGGCCCAATGCTCTTAACTGCTAGGCTACCTGCCTCCCATTGTGTGCTATCTAATTGTTTTAACAACCATTTAATCCAATAGAAAAAAATACATGTTTCAAAATTGCCCTTAGAATGTAGTATGATACAGTACTGTAAATTACAGTACATTACACATTTTTCACATTATGCAATACACTTGTATTACCCATAAAAAAAGACAATTTTTTTCCCATCATTTCTCTCCCATGAGTGATCAAAAGGTGTGATCATTCAAGATTACAATCATTGATGCAAAAAGTAAATGTATTGTTTGGATATAACTACGACATAGGCATATTGTAATCAAATGAAACAAATGAAATCAATGAAAGAAACATAAATGTTTAGCAGGCACTAGTTTGCATCAAGCCTGTCTTGAGCATTTGGCCATAGGTTCTCATCGACATTTCAGTAAATGTCCTCGTTGTTCATGCACCTGGGGGAAAACCTTTTGGCATGGTGAATCCAAGCCTGAAATAGGTCTGAATTGCTGTCAATGCATGCCTCAACCATGGACTGGAGGAGGATGGCATGCTCATGGGGGTGGCAATCCTATCCCTACTGGTATTGTACTTATGTATTGTATTTTACAGTATTGTATTGTACTTATGTATTGTAGTAATCCTGTGTGGCTCAGTTAGTAAGAGCATGGCACTAGCAGCACCAGAGTTGTGGGTTTGATTCCCACTAGGGTCACATACAAAAATGTGTGTACTCACTGTTGTCCATTTGGATACAAACCCTGCTATGTTACTGTAATGCCATATATTACAGTACTTTATTGGCCAGCAACTTATTTTGGGATACATGTTTAGTGTATAGGGGATGCATTACATACAGTATATCGCTGATCTTATCAATATTTCTTTCTTTTTTTACTCACTGTGAAGTAAAATCAGAATAGTCATCATAATAGTACATTAGAGTACATATAGCATACTTTATAAACATACATTTTCATTATGTAGTTATCAAAATTTGTTGTAGACAAACTGATTTAAAATCTATAGGTTTACCAAATGGTTTAGCGATTATCAATTAAGAGCAGTCGGATTAAGTAATAGTAAAATGTATTTCAACAATGAGAAAACAATCATATCAAAAGAAATGTGAGCATCGCATTGTCAAAATCAATTACTTTATATGAACATGTATTGCAATATGAAACATGTATTTCTAGATGAAACACCAATTGAGTTTGGTGAAAAAGTGACTGTATTATTGTGTGTGTCATACTTAGTGAATTTAAAATGTACTTACAGTGATGAAACAGCTACCTTTTTGATGATCGGTTTTGAGTTTTGTACTAAGCGTTGTGAAAATGTACCACGTGAAAATTGCACCAAATAATACAAATAAAAAAGCATAAATGCCGTCCACCCTCCTGGCCCTTCATCCACCTCCTGTTGGCAGTGGCAGAGAACACAAAAACACGAGGGAATCAAAATCACATGATGAATTGTCCAATGGGAATGCTTTCTGAATTAACTGGGACAATTAGTCACACCTGTGGGCTGTGAAAATACAATTAACCATCACTTAATAAACTACTAAAAACTGATAACTACTGAACACAAATGATGTAGTTCCTAGTTAACATGTATAGTTCGATTACCGCTATATTTTTACCACATAAATGTTTCCATTTGACCTCAATTTATGTGAGAATGCTGTTCATCGACTACAGCTTGGCATTTAACACCATAGTGCCCTCCAAGCTCGTCATCAAGCTTGAGACCCTGGGTCTCGACCCCGCCCTGTGCAACTGGGTACTGGACTTCCTGACGGGCCGCCCCCAGGTGGTGAGGGTAGGCAACAACATCTCCACCCCGCTGATCCTCAACACTGGGGCCCCACAAGGGTGCGTTCTGAGCCCTCTCCTGTACTCCCTGTTCACCCACGACTGCGTGGCCACGCACGCCTCCAACTCAATCATCAAGTTTGCGGACGACACAACAGTGGTAGGCTTGATTACCAACAACGACGAGACGGCCTACAGAGAGGAGGTGAGGGCCCTCGGAGTGTGGTGTCAGGAAAATAACCTCACACTCACACGCGTACACATCACAGACAAACTGAATTGGTCCACCCACACAGACAGCATCGTGAAGAAGGCGCAGCAGCGCCTCTTCAACCTCAGGAGGCTGAAGAAATTTGGCTTGTCACCAAAAGCACTCACAAACTTCTACAGATGCACAATCGAGAGCATCCTGTCGGGCTGTATCACCGCCTGGTACGGCAACTGCTCCGCCCACAACCGTAAGGCTCTCCAGAGGGTAGTGAGGTCTGCACAACGCATCACCGGGGGCAAACTACCTGCCCTCCAGGACACCTACACCACCCGATGACACAGGAAGGCCATAAAGATCATCAAGGACAACAACCACCCGAGCCACTGCCTGTTCACCCCGCTATCATCCAGAAGGCGAGGTCAGTACAGGTGCATCAAAGCTGGGACCGAGAGACTGAAAAACAGCTTCTATCTCAAGGCCATCAGACTGTTAAACAGCCACCACTAACATTGAGTGGCTGCTGCCAACACACTGACTCAACTCCAGCCACTTTAATAATGGGAATTGATGGGAAATTATGTAAAATATATCACTAGCCACTTTAAACAATGCTATCTAATATAATGTTTACATACCCTACATTATTAATCTCATATGTATATGTATATACTGTACTCTATCATCTACTGCATCTTTATGTAATACATGTATCACTAGCCACTTTAACTATGCCACTTTGTTTACATACTCATCTCATATGTATATACTGCACTCAATACCATCTACTGTATCTTGCCTATGCCGCTCTGTACCATCACTCATTCATATATCTTTATGTACATATTCTTTATCCCCTTACACTTGTGTCTATAAGGTAGTCGTTTTGGAATTGTTAGCTAGATTACTTGTTGGTTATTACTGCATTGTCGGAACTAGAAGCACAAGCATTTCGCTACACTCGCATTAACACCTGCTAACCATGTGTATGTGACAAATAAAATTTGATTTGATTTGATTTGGAAGGTGAAACCAAATCATACATGGATGTTGCCATGAATACTACATCATCATTCTCTATCAGCCAGTGTGCTTTAATAGGACAAAGTGGAAAGTCACTCAATGTTCTACCATTTGGAATTATAGTGTAGTGTACAGTGCACTGCTGAAATACCTGGGTTATATATAACAATACACTGTATTTCACTCATTGTCTGAATTTACAGTTGTTTTTTTATCACTTTGGTACTATTTTCACAAGCATATGGTTTCCGCCTGGTACGGCAACGGCAACTCCACCACAGGCAACCGCAGAGCTCTCTTGAAGGTGGTGTGGTCTGCCCAACGCATCACCGGGGGCACACTGCCTGCCCTCCAGGACACCTACAGCCCCCGATGACACAGGAAGGCCAAAAAGATCATCAAGGAAATCCAACACCTGAGTCACGGCCTGTTCCTCCTGCTATCATCCAGAAGGCGAGGTCAGTACAGGTGCATCAAAGCTGGGACCGAGAGACTGAAAAACAGCTTCTATCTCAAGGCCATCAGACTGTTAAATAGCCAACACTAGCATTAGAGGCTGCTGCCCTATATACTTTGACTTGAAATTACTGGCCACTTTAATAATGTTTACATATTTAGCACTACTCATCTCATATGTATATACTGTATTCTATTCTACTGTATCTTAGTCTATGCTGCTGTAACATTGCTTGTCCAAATATTTATCTGTTCTTAATTCCATTCCTTTACTTTAGATTGTGTGTATTGTTAGATATTACTTATATATTACCGCACTGTTGGAGCTAGAACACAAGCATTTCGCTACACCCGCAATAACATCTGCTGAAGAAATATGTGACAAATAACACTTTATTCAGACCCCTTGACTTTTTCCACATTTTGTTACATTACAGCCTTATTCTAAAATGGATTAAATTAATGCTTGTGTTTCTAGCTCCAACAGTGCAGTAATATCTAACAATACATACAATCTAAAGGAACTAATACATATTTGGATGAGCAATGTCAAAGCGGCATAGACTAAGATAGAATAGAATACAGTGTGCAAGGCGGTATTACATGTGTCACTCACTGTCAGTCACCTTGATTACTCAATTTTCTCTCAACCTGTGCATCTACATTGTAAACATTCATTAATAGGCTAGATTGTAGCAACCTCATGATGGGTATAGGGAAAATTTGAGTATCATGTGTGGTAGCCTAAATCTATCGATGTTACATTGAGCTGGCTGAATGGAATTTGAATGACAGCCATCCAATATGCTGTGATAGAAATAAAGTCATGCTCAAACAAACAAAAATCGTCCCCACATCTTAGATTGCACCGACCGCCACGTGTGTGTGTGTGTGTGTGTGTGTGTGTGTGTGTGTGTGTGTGTGTGTGTGTGTGTGTGTGTGTGTGTGTGTGTGTGTGTGTGTTTAGAGCAGATGAAGTAGCGAGGGGATGCAAAGCTAGGAAGGAGAGAACAGGGATAGATGAGTTTAGTGACAATTACTAATAAGGAGATGGTTTCCATGAATGAGGTACGGCTGACTGAACAAGAGAACACAGATGTGTAAAAAAGGGAAGATTAAAGGAAAACTAAATTGTGGGCGGAGAGGTTGAGAGAGAACAAGTGAGATGGCGGAAGGGGGAAAAAACATCTCAAGTCCTCCTTGCATGTCTTCCTACCCTTTTATCACTGTCCTCATTTAGGTCCGGTCTATTTTCATCCCTCTTGAATTTTCACAAGGACACAAGGGCAGGAAGGATAGAATGAGAGAGAGCTAGAAATATGAGCCTCTTTCATAGAACTCAACAGTGCTACAAGATCCAGTGGGTGTAAAAGGACAGAAGCATGGTTGATACTTGTGTTGAGCTTGAAATTAGAAAATGGACACCTGCCTCCTGGGCTGCACCACTTCCTGTGCCCCTTTTGTTTTGTTTGGGTTTATGTTTTAAATAGCATGGTTTTTAAAGTAGGACTGAACTGAAGGAAACTGATACTAAGAACTGAAATTATGTGTATTGAAGATTTGACTTGAATGTGTTGAATGGTTTAACCCAAAACCATGCCTTATAAATAAATGTTTTGAAACTGGTCCTTTGTGTTTGTCTTTACTTCAGTCTGCCTGCCCAACCCAGATCTAAAATAACCTGTCACATTCCACTTCGTGACAGTATTGTTAACAAATGACAAGAAAATAATTTTAAACGTTTTGAAAAGCAGATGCTTAGGTTGAATATGTATCCAACTTGAAAGTGTTTTGGTGCATTGAACAAGTGACTGTGAATTTGTTTCTTGTACTCAGTCATTTGAAAATGTGATTAAAGTTCTGAAACACGAACTAGGTGTTTTTGCTTAGAATTGTGAAAAAGTACCACCTACTTGTGAAAATTGCACCAGTAGCTAGGTTTTCATCCAATTGGCAACAGATTTTCATGTGAATATTCTAGAATCCACATAAAGAATGCATGCGCTGTTTCCAGCAATTGGACTTGAGGATAAAACTCGATGTTTGATGACGTAGTGCATTGACTTCTTACTTTTTAGCTCAAGTTGTCATGTACTGAATAAAATGTTTAAGTTCAACGTGTTTCCATCGCATTTTCAACTCTACCCATAGTTTTGTCACAAAAACGGTTGCGTTATATAGCAAATGTGCCTTGACACCTGTGCTGTAGCCAACAGCTACAGACTGTGAACACCATATCATTGAGTGACTCCAAATGTATTTCAATATGATGGTTGTTGCAAGGTTGGGTTATTATATAAATATTTGCGCATAAAGGCGTTTCCACCACCTTCCTGCATAATTAATTTTACCAACACAAAAGATCCCAACATGTCGAACGAACATATTATCTGTCAGCATTTATAATATTACACCGAAACTTCCTCTTTCCATCACAGCTGCTATGATTTTTATGTTACGAGTTTACTCGCATGGAAACGTGGTTAGTGATTGAAAAAAAAACTGGAAACACTATCCTGGACACACAACATTTGGAGTGTTTCGTGGATCTCAACTGATATTATTTTCCTAACAATTATAACATAGAACTGTTTGTCTATCAAATAGGAAAAACAAACTAGTGAGAAGAACCGAGGTAAAGACAGTTTCAAGTTGGATATTCGCGCTATCGGTCCACTTAAGCAACAGATTCCAAATAAGTGTCATTATGTTGGGAAAATTGCGCACAACATTGCACCGGTATTTCACAATTTGGACATTAATTCGCTTTCCGAAGCTAATAAACATGTGGAAATGTAAGCAGTATTTTGTATTCCTAGTTCAATTAGTTAGGGAGCGTAAACAAAGTACAAACTTCTTTTACATTCGAATTTCAATAGCTCATTGATCATGTGACCTACTTAACTCAAACAAGGTCCAGAACGTCCACCCTTCTATATTGCACACCCTTTAATTAGTCCATTTTCATCACAAGATTTTACATGAATCTTTCAACATTTGGAATTTCAATAGCTCCTTGGTCATGTGACCTAGTGACTTCAAACAAGGTTCAGAATGTCCACTCAGTGGGCCTACACATTGCACACCCTTTAGTTTGTCCATTTTAATTTCACATGATTTGACATGAAAATGTCAAAATGTAAAATTTCAATAGAAATGGCTGAGGATATACAAAAAATGTCTGGTATGTAATGACATTTAATTCAAATTAAATGTAAATTCTTTATTTTTATGTAGTTGTGTCGGACAGCAATATGTTCAGTTCATGCCTATGATTTCAGAGTTCAACAAAGCCAACAACTGCTTCATGTGTGCCACTGATAAAGAACCTGGATGTGGCCCAAAGACTGACTAGGTTAGTAACTTTATTTAACATGTTTATAATCTTTTGACAACAGTGATGGCATGTAAGACAATTTATGATATAACACAAATGGATGGTCATTCTACATTGATATTATTTATAACGTGTTACGTTTTGTTTTAGATTGACTGTTTTGCATGCCAACGGTGGTTCCATGTGCTGTAACTAAGAATGAAGACAACATAGTTCAACAGAGTAATGAACACACACTGGAAGTGCAGTCTTTGTTGTTGAAAATGTATGCTATACCCCATCCACACTGAAGATGCTCTGAAATGTACATCAACCAGGGATAAAGAGAAAGTTAACACTGTGAAATGTTTCATACTTATTTCAAGTTAAGTGTCTGTTGACATGTTGGAAAATATTAAAGGTCTACAATTTCTGTTTCATTTGTCAATATTCAATTTTTATTCATTGATATACTGGCCACCATTGCTGTGGTTAAATGTTCAGTATATGTATTGCCCAGCAAACCTACTGCAGCCTACCTCACCAGCTCACGCTCCATTCCTGCTTTGGACAATTAATAGCATGACTCTCGTACTTTGCCCTTTTCATTTATGGTTGATATTAACGACGAAAGGAGATATCTGTCTCTCTCCTATTGTGTACCGCTGTTACATACTGTGGAAAAATAAAAAACAGGGAAAATAAGAACTTAGAACTACCAATTATTATAGATAAATATTAAAGAAAAGGGTTAACACAACACTGGACTGAACCCCCTAATTGTCAAACTAATATTAATGTACAACAATAAAGAAGAGACATAACTAGAGGTTATTCAATATGGGTCCACTCCACGCTTCTTAGGTGTGTAATTGACAACACCAAAGAGCTATTGAAATGTAAAACTATGAAAAATGTATGTTAAACCGCGTGATTTTACAGCACACAAACAAGTGTGCAATATAGAAGGGTACATTCTGCACCATGTTTGAAGTCACTAGGTCACATGACCAAGGAGCTATTGAAATTCTAAATGTTGAAAAATTAATGTAAAATCTTGTGAGATGAAAATGGACTAACTAAAGGGTGTGCAATGTGTAGGCCCACTCAGTGGACATTCTGAACCTTGTTTGAAGTCACATGACCAAGGAGCTATTGAAATTCTAAATGTTGAAAAATGTATGTAAAGTCTTGTGAGATGAAAATGGACAAACTAAAGGGTGTGCAATATAGAAGGGTCGTCAGTGGACATTCTGAACCTTGTTTGAAGTCATTAGGTCAAATGACCAAGGAGCTATTGAAATGTTACATTTGGAAAAATTAATGTCAAATCATGTGAGATGAAAATGGACTAACTAAAGGGTGTGCAATGTGTAGGCCCACTGAGTGTACATTCTCAACCTTGTTTGAAGTCATTAGGTCACGTGACCAAGGAGCTGTTGAAATGTTACATTTTGAAAAATGTATGTAAAAACGTGTTAGATGAACATGGACAAACTAAAGGGTGTGCAATATAGAAGGGTAGTCAGTGGACATTCTGAACCTTGTTTGAGTCCAGTAGGTCATATGATCAATGAGCTATTGAAATTCAAAAATGTAAATAAATAATATAAAATAGTGCGATATGTAAATCGACAAATAATACATGTGTGCAATGTGTGTCTATGCCACCGGGTTAGCTAGAACCAGTTTTGAAAGTTTTAGGAGTAATGGTTAAATAGTTATTGGAATTAGATTTTTTTTAATTTGTCAACATGTTGACGGTCCCTAACTGCTGTTGGTGGACGTAAGGAAAACTACAGGCGAATATCCGTCGAATATCTCATCTGAAACTGCCTTTACCTCGGTGTGAGACGCACGATCTGTCATCTTTCATTGAACATATTTTCTAGACTCATAACCTGCCGTTAAAATACCACCTGATTGGGAAAGCCACTTGATTTGAAGTCCCTAGAGAAAATGAAATAATGTCGCCTACTGGACAAGGACAATTTGACTATAATCAATTTGGGATGGATTTTAAACAGAATTGACCTCAACTCTAATTTGACACTGCTTTGGCTTACCTCTCCAGCTCCAGTCCATCCCTGTCTATTTCAAGGGTTATAACATAAGGATTTATTTAGAAAATGGGTTTATTTAGAAAATGATCAACATCAGATCCACAAGCACTTCTATTTCGTGGCCAGCATAATGTGCATTGTGTTTTGTGGTTATTTTCGTGTACCCGACCAGTAGGTGGCAGTAGTGCTCTTACAAAAAATCTGCAACAGAAGCTGTCGCACTCAATGCGGAAGAATATATAAAATACTTCCGGAGGTCAAACGGGTGAGAGTGGTTATGATTTTTGTGTGACATTTCTTATTTTCCTTATTACAAGTTGTTATATACTTTGAAAACACACGTGGGTGATTTATCCTTGGACAGGAACTGAAAAGCAGCAGGTACGATTTGAAAATACTATAGAACACGGTTTTAGACTAGACTAGAGTTAATGGTAGGGTTAGCTGCAAGGTTACCAGGGTGGCACAGACAGGTTCCCCCTAAATCCTGTCTTTGACACTATTTGCAGTGATGGCTTTATTGGGGAGTCTGAGACCAGCGTTGACATCATTTCTGCAAGGTAATGTCATCGTGCATTCGTATTACACACACACCAAAAAAATGTATGCACACATGACTGTAAAGTTGCTTTGGGTAAAAGCGTCTGCTAAATGTCACATAATACAGTAGTATAATCATATTACACACTCACACACACAGACGGTTGACAGTAAAATTCATTTTCCATGCACTTGACTTCAGACCTGCAGGGGTGGGTTATCTTACCTTGTTAGGGCCAGTGTGCTTGAAGCCATGAACTCTGTTGATTACACTAAAAATAAGTATTTATTGTAGAGCAGATGATTAAATGTTAAGGTGAATGAAGTATGGTACTGCATTAGCTGGAGTGAAAGCCTGCTCCCTCACTGCACCTTTTGTGAAGATGATTGCCCATCCCTACTTCAGAATACCCTCAGCATCTTATTGAGGCCCATTTATCAGACCGTGGGGATCCCTCATCCGTGGGAGCATTTTTTTTAATCAACAAAAGTTGATTATAGAAAATCTGTAGCCAACACCAGTTATGTTTACAGTTTTTACTCTCGACATTACAAATTTGAGTAGATCTCTTATGCACTCTTTGTACCCTAATACAGTGTCTCAGTCTGTCTCCCAATGGTCTGGACCTGTCCTCTCCAGAACTATGGCTACGCTGAATCAGATGCATCGCCGTGGAAAGCCATCACCCCCTCCCCCGAGCGTCAGTGCCATGTTCGGCCGCCCCCAGCTAAAGGCAGTAATCCTGAAGACAATGATCCGGAAACCCAAGAAGCCAAACTCGGCCAACCGTAAATGTGCCAGAGTCCGCCTCAGTAACGGCAAGGAGGCAGTGGTGTTCATTCCTGGGGAGGGACACAACCTCCAGGAGCACAACGTAGTGCTGGTGCAGGGGGGCAGGACACAGGACCTGCCAGGAGTCAAGCTGACTGTGGTCAGGGGAAAATATGACTGTGCCCATGTTGTGAAGAAGAAAAATAACTAATGGGGACATGGGAGAGGGCGGTGGGGTGTTTTTTTGTTGTTGTGTTTGCATAATACATGCGTAAGTTTAAACATGAGTTGGATCCAGTGATTTATCTTTACTTGTGATTTATCCCATGTTTCAGTAATTCCCTTTTTGTTTTGTGGACTTCAGCAACCGGCCCTCTGTTTCAAGAGATGAGCAGTCAGCTCGAAGAGGATTTGCCCGATTCAAATTAGTTAAGAAATACGATTATATTTTTTTCAGATCTTGATATTGTTGCATTTTATATTGTTCCATTAAAATTTAATTAATATTTGCAATGTTAGTGTATTATATGTACAGTATTTGTCAATTTTATTTTGACATTTGAGAAACCACCCAATTAGACTACAATCTGGAGAAACAGGCGAATGACAGCAACTCTGCGACGCAAAACGCGTGGTGGAGGCGGGGCAGAATATTTGAAAGTGGCGGGCAAGACGAGATCCATGGCAGGCACCGACTGAAGTTCTCTTTTGAGATAACAATAGTCAAACGTTCAGTTTAGATTTCTTACGACAACTGGTGTGGTTATATGCGATTTATGAACTGACAGTTCTTATTCTTTCGTCTGAAGAAATAGTTTTTAGAAAATTTTAGCAAGCTAGAGGCACACACATTTTAGCTAACGTTAGCTAGCCACTGTACAGCTCATTGCAGGGGTGAAGACCAACGTCTTGTCAGACCCTAAGGTAAGTGACCGTCCTCCTCAGCTATCTACTAAACTTATTTGGATGGGTAGAGCATGAATCATAATGGGGGTTAGCTAGCCCGATGATATAGACAAGTTAACGTTAGCTAGACAGGTACTGTAGCTAGCTAAGTGCTGGCTAACAACACTAACAGCCGCGGTCCGTACTATTATCAGAGGGGTTTGGTCGGTTGTGAATAGAATCACAATGAGGCTAAAATAGCTTTCAGAAAATACATTTCCGATATGCAAATCTTCCAATTACAACATTGCTTTAAAGAATTGGCCACATTTACACAATTCTGTTTTGAATCTGTCAATCACCTGATTTCGAAGCATGACAAAGGAGGATGATAAGTCGATCCCTGTGCGGGTTGCCCTGCGGTGTCGACCTTTGGTTGCTAAAGAAATCAACGAGGGTTGCCAGACCTGTCTCACTTTCGTGCCAGGGGAGCCACAGGTCAGCAGTCTATGCCACAAGACAAAGCACTTGTCCTGATGTTTTATGTATCCAATTTCATACCTAGCTACATAACTAAAACGATTTTCGAATATAATTAATTTATCTTGCAGGTGGTTGTTGGCACTGAAAAGGCGTTCACATACGATTTTGTATTTGATCCTACAACTGAACAAGAGGAAGTCTTCAACAGTGCTGTTTCACCATTATTGTATGGTCTTTTTAAAGGTATGGAGGATAAACCTTTTACTTTCACACAATATTATCCATAAACCAGTAAGCTGACAAAATGGGATGGGATCAATAAGCTGTATGTTTCTACTTATCTTTTAAGGCTATCATGCTACTGTGCTTGCATATGGACAGACTGGTTCAGGGAAGACCTTTTCTATGGGAGGAACATACACCTCGGCCCAGGAGAATGAGCCCACCGTTGGAGTCATCCCCAGGGTGGTCAGAATGATCTTCCAGGAAAGGGAGAAGCATACCGATTGTGAAGTCTCTCTTACAGTGTCTTATCTGGAGGTGTGTGGGAACCTCTTAGTTTTTATTATTTGATTGTCTTAACACAAAGCCATAGTTTGATTGTAATAGCAGACAAAAAAAAAATGCGTTCCTCTTCTCAGAAAATCAAAACATGGAGTTGTAAATGCCAAAAAAGCGAGTATTCTGATTAATTATAAAATACATCTCATTGGTTCTGGGAGTATCCTGTGCATGTTTTTCTGTAACATTATGTCTACATTTGATTTGCCATAGATATACAATGAAGAGATCCTGGACTTGCTCTGTCCATCGGCATCCAAAGATAAACCATCAACCATCAACATTCGGGAGGACCCCAAAGAGGGCATAAAGGTGAGTGAACTGTCTGTAACCGGTGAACATGTTGCCTGAATGTGTTTAAATGGACCGTTTGTTTTAACCCATTCTCCATCTGC